>NW_011445473.1:0-728 GCF_000754665.1 Bison bison bison | reverse complement strand
GAATGGATCAATGGAAGAGAATAGAGTCAAGAAATAGATTAAGATATATATATATATATGGACCAATGATTTTCAACAGAGATGCAAAAGCATTAGATGGAAAAAGGATAGTCTTTTCAACAAATGATGCCAAACAATTGAATTTCTGAATGCAAAATAAAATTTACTTTGATTTATACCAATGTAAATATTAATTCAAAATGCATCACAGATCTAAATGTAAGATCTAGTGTTTTTTTATATAAATTTATTTTAATTGGAGGCTAATTACTTTACAATATTAAAACAAAATAGAGAAATAAATCTTTGTGACCTTGGGATAGATAAAAATATCTTAGATTCAGTATCAAAAGCATGGTCCATAAAAGAATAAATTGATGAATCACACTTTGTCAAAATTTAAATTTTCTGTCATTAAAATCACTGTTAAGGAAATGAAAGGGCAAATTACCAAATGGGAAAAAATATTTGCAAATCATATATCAGCTGAAAGATTTGCATCCAAAATATATAAAGAATTCTCAAAACTCCGTAATATGAAAACAGCATTTTTTAAAGTGGGTAAAACACTTGTACTGACTTCACCAAAGATACACAGATAGAAAAAAAGCATATTAAAAAGATACTTGATATCATTCATCCTTAGGAAATGCAGATTAAAATCACAATGAAATATCATTACACACCTATTTTTTTTTCTTTTTTTTTTTTTTTTTTTTTTTTTTTTT
>NW_011445472.1:0-728 GCF_000754665.1 Bison bison bison | reverse complement strand
GAGGGAGGGATAAGAAAGAACTTGGGAAATGGACCTATTTTACTCATTAAGGCCTGAGGCCTACAAGCTTTTTAAGAGACCATGAAAATGTCTGGGAGCTAAAAACAATATATTGGCTCCAAAATAATAAAACTGCACAAGCAAAATTAATAAAGGCTCAACTTAAATGGCTCCATAACATACCATTATGTCAGCCTTAGTATTTTTGAAATTTAGTGTTCATAAAGTTTTATTATATTTGAAAAGAGCTGATGGGTTAAAGTCTCATTTCACAAGGATTCTGAGTTATGCTTGATGATTTTTTCAAGAAATTACAGATAAACGTAAATTGAGAGAGTTACTGTGGTAACAAAATAATTCCAAAAGCATAACTTTAATATTTCCTGTAAAATGTTACAATAAAAATGTATTTAATTTCTATGATACAATGTGAGTTTGGGGCGCCAAAGGAAGAATGTTTAGGGCAAATCAAGGTCCTAAAATGGCCTTGCATAGGATGTGCTGATGAACAGGTTGATAGATGAACAGAGGAATGGATGGATGGATGGATGCTTGGGTGGAGAGAGAGATGAGTGGATGGATTCGTCAACAGGTGAACGGATGAAAAGATGGTTGGATGGATGAACAGATGTATTTAAGGGCATCACTCCAGCCCCAGTGACTGGTCCAAAGACTTGATATAAATCAAGTCTGACTCTATAGTACATATATTAGCCTACTTAATCCTT
>NW_011445471.1:0-728 GCF_000754665.1 Bison bison bison | reverse complement strand
GTTCTGTGGAACACAAGAAGGTCTGGGGTTGCCCTGCTGGGGAGTACAAGTCGGAACAGGAGCTTGAGGGTTGTCCTGTTGGGTGTAAGAGGCTCTGGAGGTGTCTTGTTGGGTGGCTCTGGGGGGAGAGGAAACCCAAGGATTATTTCGTTGGGTGGATGAGGTTCTGGGGCTGTCTCGTGGGACAACTCTTGAAGGAGAGGTTGCTCTGGGGGTGTTCCGCTGTGTGGAAGAGGTCTTGGGGGCGTCCTGTTGGGTGGATGAGGTTCTGAGGTTGTCTCGTGGGGCAGCTCTTGAAGGAGAGGTTGCTCTGGGGGTGTTCCGCTGTGTGGAAGAGGTCTTGGGGGCGTCCTGTTGGGTGGATGAGGTTCTGAGGTTGTCTCGTGGGGCAGCTCTTGAAGGAGAGGTTGCTCTGGGGGTGTTCCGCTGTGTGGAAGAGGTCTTGGGGGCGTCCTGTTGGGTGGATGAGGTTCTGAGGTTGTCTCGTGGGGCAGCTCTTGAAGGAGAGGTTGCTCTGGGGGTGTTCCGCTGTGTGGAAGAGGTCTTGGGGGCGTCCTGTTGGGTGGATGAGGTTCTGAGGTTGTCTCGTGGGGCAGCTCTTGAAGGAGAGGTTGCTCTGGGGGTGTTCCGCTGTGTGGAAGAGGTCTTGGGGGCGTCCTGTTGGGTGGATGAGGTTCTGAGGTTGTCTCGTGGGGCAGCTCTTGAAGGAGAGGTTGCTCTGGGGGTGT
>NW_011445470.1:0-728 GCF_000754665.1 Bison bison bison | reverse complement strand
GCCTGGCGTGCTACAGTCCATGGGGTCACAAAGAGTCAGACACGACTGAGCAACTGAACTGAACTGAACTGAACTGAAAGATACTCCTTGTTTATCCTGCTCTAGCTCCGGGAGGGGCTCTGCCCACACCTGTGTGTGCAGGGACTCAGGAAGCAGCATGGACTGCAGGAACTTGCCCACCTGGGCCTCCCAGGCTTCAAATCCCCTGTCCGCTCCACAGTAGCTGGGAGTCCTTGGGCAAGTTACATAACCTCCCTGGGCCTGGGCTTCCTCGCCTGTAAGATAAGATAATAATAGAAGCTCCTCACCAGGCTGCTGTGAGGATTAAATGAATCTATATTTGAAAGCGTTCCTTAAATCATGTGGGCTTTCTGTCCCAACCTCCCATGGCTTCATCTTATTTTTTCCTCCCCCCATTTTTATTTCTCTCTGATAACCCACTTTTTTTTAAATCTTGTCATATTGAATTATCTTTACACACTGCCTCAAACACTTTGGGGAGGTAAGCAGGGCGTAAATACAGAATATATGCTCTGTTCTCCTTTTCCTGTCTCTCTCCTTGGGTATTTAGTTAAGTCTTTATGAGACTGTTCCCCCCGCCCAGGGGAAGGGGGTTATACCCACCACGGGGGGAGGGGGCAGCATGTTGGTGTCAGAGTTCATGCAAATGGGAGAAGGGTAACAGAAGGGAGACAAAGGACAGAGCCAGGTCCTAAACCAGGCAGGCT
>NW_011445469.1:0-728 GCF_000754665.1 Bison bison bison | reverse complement strand
TATACATTAAAAAAAAAAAAAAACTTTCAAAACTCCCGGCACCAAAATATAGCTAAAATTAAATCCGTTTAAACATAGAGGAGGGGGGAAATAGCCAAACCACACTGTGTTCAGTTCCCTGAGGGCTCTTCCACAGACCCTTCTGAGTTGCGGCAATAACAAGTTTCCTTAAAAATCCTCCACTTTTCTATTTCTAGGGTCGAAAAGAAGAGTATCACAAAAATCCAAATAGCTATTATCAGAAAAAAATAAACGGACGATCCTTAAACTGTAGACCTTGTTTCAGCAGCTGCCCTGCCCACCTCCACCTCCCTCCTCGTTCTTAGTGCTTCCCAGCGGGGTCCGTCCTGACAACCAGGGTCCCCGCCTTGGGTCCAGTCCCCGTGTTTGTTTTCCCGGACAGTGACCAAACAGGACAGGAAAACTCCTCCATCTAGGGGCTGCTCCAGACATCCAGCCCCCCTCTCCCTCCCTGACAGTCTCCTCCCCCCTCCCTGCATCTTTCCCTCTGCAAGGCTGTCCAGAAAAGGGGGCTCGGGACTCGAAGAAGTCCGGGATGGGAGGAAGGGTGGGTGCTCGGTCTGAAAATAAACACTCTCGCTTCCTGGGGTAAGGGCTAAAAAAGCGATTAGAAAAGCCTGCCCAGTAGAAATACCACCTGAATGTACCTCCTCCCTTTCCCACTGCAACAAGCCCAGTCACTAACTAATCAGCTAAGACAAATCCCT
>NW_011445468.1:0-728 GCF_000754665.1 Bison bison bison | reverse complement strand
GTAATACATTAAAAAAAAAAAAAAAAAAAGCTAATACACCATCTCTGCCAGGAATACAAAGATCACTTAATAATCAAATTATCACATTAATAGAAAAAAGGGTAAAAATTAATATGATTATTTTAACAGATGCAGAAAAAGCATTTGATAAAATTCAATATCTATGAATGGTTAAAAGAAAAAAAAAACTATTACCCAATTAGGAATAATCCAATAAGGGTATTCACAAAAAAGTCTGTAACAAAGTCTCACTCAATGGTAAAATAATGGATGCTTTCCCCTAAGGATGGCAGCTAGAGAAGAGTATTTGTTATTACCACTTCTATTTAACACTATAATCAAAATTCTAGGCAGTGTATCAAGGTAAAAATAAGGAATAAGACATAAGAATTAAAAAAGAAGCAATAAAACTATCATTATTAACAGCAACATCTATTATAAAGCTATTGTAGCTAAGACATAATAGTGATGTTAGCGTAAACCATCTAAGAATGGAGATTAGTGAAACTGATCAACTTACACAGCCACCTTATTCATGATAAAAGTGACACTGAAATGCAGGGGCAAAGATGCTCTCTTCAGCAAATGGTATTAGGTCAAGTACATATGCATACATGAGAAAATAATGGGTCTGGACCACTACCTATCCCCATACATATAAGTCTATTCCAAGTAAACTGCAAATCTAAAAGTGAAAACTGAAACAAAAGTCTTTTTGAAAATTATAT
>NW_011445467.1:0-728 GCF_000754665.1 Bison bison bison | reverse complement strand
GGTGACAGACAGGGAAGCCTGGTGTGCTGCAATCCATGGGGTCGCAATATTTGGACATGACTGAGTGACTGAACTGAACTGAATGCATAGACATGACATCTAGCAACATGGTACAGATGAACCTGTATTCAACAAATATTTCTGGGGACGTATTACTTGCTTAGCTCAGTGCTAGTAAATTATCTAAAGGAAAGATAAAATAGTTCTTGCTCTCCAAGAACTTATTTTCTCTGTAGAAAAACAAAATATTTCTACTTAAATATTTAGCATGTCAATGACCGCTGTCTTTGAAGCGGCTGCTGTGTTCAGTTCAGAACACTTAGGAAAAGATGGACCTAGAGCCACAGTTGTCAGCTTTGGCTGCACAATGAAATCACTTGTGTGTGCGTGAGTCGCTCCATCATGTGTGACTCTTTGTGACCCTAGGTACTGTAGCCCGTTAGGCTTCCCTGTCCATGGAATTCTCCAGGCAAGAATACTGGAGTGGGACCTGGGTCTTCTGCATTGCAGGAGGATTCTTTACTCTTTGAGCCACCAGGAAATCCCCTGAAATCACTTAGGGAATCATTTAAAGCTTTTTTTAAAATGTGAAGTATGATTGATTTACAATGTTATGTTAATTTCTGCTACACAGCAAAGTGGTTCAGATATATATATTCTTTTTTATAATCTTCTCCATTATGGTCTATCACAGAATATTGAATTTAGTTCCCTGTGCTATACGGTAG
>NW_011445466.1:0-728 GCF_000754665.1 Bison bison bison | reverse complement strand
TAAATATCTTCCGATTTCATTAAATTTAAAAGAGGAGACAGAGAAAGAACAAGAGAGTCAGTGAGAGTGCCTCAAGGCTGGCAAATATAACTAAAAAAAGATAAATTCTGAGAATCAAAAAGATTATTTAATGCAAAAGTTTATGGGGGAAATAAGGAAATTAATAAGAACTACCAAAAAGTCAGTTAGTAAATAGATTCTGAGATATGCTTGTTTTTTTCCTTAACATACAAATGAAATAATTAGTGGTTCCCTTAATAATTTATAGATTTGTAAAAGTCTACTCTAAGAAAAAGTTGGAGAGAAAATTCATTTAGAGAAAGTAATTTAGAGTCAAGTAAAAATTGTGAAATAAACTAGATGTCTCTTAAGCTTGCTCTTGCAGGCAAAATTGGCTTTAATTCAATACCTAGTTGAATCTGTACTACTGAGTAGGTAGAGTCCATGGCAACCAGGTCATATGGAAAATCTACTCACCATCCCCTGAGGCAGAGATTGTTGTTCTCCAATGACTTTGTTACCCTTTGGAGCGAAGGTTGGCTCCATTGTTATACCCAAATTATATGGCATCCTATAAAGGGATCTTTTAGCTACATCTGTCATGAGAACAATTCAATCTGCTTTTTCTGCCTCTCCTCATTTGATGTCCTGTACTTAAATATGTACCTCAGATCCTAGAGAGGACCTCCCACATTCACTCATTAATCGATTAATTCAACAAACACTTG
>NW_011445465.1:0-728 GCF_000754665.1 Bison bison bison | reverse complement strand
TTTTGTAAAAATTGTAAGTTCTATATTTGGATTTATTTCTTTTTGCAGCACCATTTGTTAAAAAGACTTTACCTCCATTAAATTACCTTTGTGTCTTTGACAAAATATGTTTGACTATATTTGTATGGATCTACTTCTGGGCGGTCTACCACATTCCATTGATCTATGTGCCTGTTTTTTTTTAATACTTTGGTGTCATAATTACTTTATAGTAAATTCTGAAATTAGATGGATCGAGCCTTCCACCTTTTCTTCTTCCTTGTTTTAATGGCTATTCTAGGTCCTTTTTCTTTCCCAAAAAACTTTAGAATCAGTTTGTTGATTAGGTCTTTATTTATCAAACATGAGATATGTATGTAAATGTTCTTACAAGTTGTTATATGGATTAGTCATTTCACACACAAAGATTCATTTTCAGATTGCTAACTTAAAACTTTCAGTGTTTGTAATTACGGCATCTTGAAAAAAGGTATCTAGTTTATCACCATTAAGTAGGATGTTAACTGTATATTTTTGGAGATGTTGAAGCTGAAACTCCAATACTTTGGACACCTGATGAGAAGAGCTGACTCATTTGAAAAGAACCTGATGATGGGAAAGATTGAGGGCAGAAGGAGAAGGAGATGACAGAGGATGAGATGGTTGGATGGCATCATCACCTCAATGGACATGGGTTTGAGTGAACTCTGGGAGTTGGTGATGGACAGGGAGGCCTGGCATGCTGCAGT
>NW_011445464.1:0-728 GCF_000754665.1 Bison bison bison | reverse complement strand
TTTTTCCCTTTTTTGGTTTTTTTTTTT
Source organism: Bison bison bison (assembly GCF_000754665.1). Taxonomy (NCBI): domain Eukaryota; kingdom Metazoa; phylum Chordata; class Mammalia; order Artiodactyla; family Bovidae; genus Bison; species Bison bison. The sequence goes on along the minus strand of NW_011445464.1, from coordinate 701 downwards.
TTTTTTTCTCTCTAAGTCTTGGAAACTAGACTCATGACATTCAAAAAGACTCTTCAAAAAGAGATGGTCCGTATGACTTCTAGTGTGATTTGATGACAGGGTGTTTATCTGAACTAATCATGTGAGATTTTCCAGCATTGCATTTTTGAGAAATGGGATTCTCTTAAGGAGGTTACAAACACTTCACTGAAAGCTTTCCAAGAACGGCTTCATTCGGCCTCTCAGCAGCCTCTCGCTGGGCTGTAGCACCAATGTGATAATCAGGGTCCTGCTTCTGAAAAGTCTTCTTGTTCTGGCTGCCACCCTCCTTTCAGTCATCATTAGAATTCTCCAGCTATGAATCCCCTATTGTCTGTGTGAGCCCAGGATCCCCCCACACCATGCAGAGGCAGGAATGTGAACCTCCTGGATCTGACTCTAAGTCTCCACCTTATCCAGCAGGTCACAAAGCCCCATTTATACACAACTCCAAAGTTTTTATCATAATTCTTTATCTGCTCAGCCCCATATATCCTCTAGGGCAGTCCAGAGACATTTGGTAATGAAGCTCATTTATCCTCATTTTCTCAATTGGCACACTTAAAGTTCTAATATTTATGTTCACACTGTCCTAATTTTGAATGTCAAAGATACTATACTAGACAAGCAGCATTGCTGAAGGATAATTGAACCACACAGAAGAATTCACCAGAGTCGGATAC
>NW_011445463.1:0-728 GCF_000754665.1 Bison bison bison | reverse complement strand
TTTCCAGGCAAGAGTACTGGAGTGGGTTGCCATTGCCTTCTCCGGCATGAGACTAAATCATGTTTTCAGAGAACAAAGGGGGACCTAGGAAAAAAAAGTCCCTATTTGCTCATTGCTTCTTAGTTAGAATTTAGGTAACAAACACTGCCATTTTCAACTTCACTTTCATATTTTGAGTTTGATTTGAGTTGTTTGAGTTGAACTTTTGTTAATGTACTTTTAAATTAAGTAGAAATTTAAATTAGAACAAACATGGAAAACCTAAGGACAGGATCTCCCATTATCAAAATCCAAAAGGAAGTTGACTATGATGTTAAAAAATCATAACTTTCCCCATAAGCAAAGCCAGTGGGGAAAAGTGACTAGTTTATCCTTTGGTAAATAAGCAAGGGAAATGAAATACAGACAGCAAGGAAGCCACATATTTGGTAAAGATAGAAACCTCAGATTTTTTTCTTAAATAAAGCAACTTCCAGATTTAGCAATATAAAGTATAATTAGTTTTGGTACGTAGGAACATTTTATTGATAAACACTACCCTTTAAGGCCTACTGAAAATATACAAGGCTATATCCACATGACAGCAGATAGATGTTTTAGGGGGAAATTAATTGTTGTATAAAGTTTGGGGAGCCAGTTTCATTTGCATCATTTTTTTGTCTTAAAAATATTTGCTTCTGTCATTTGGAAGGAATCCTTTTTTTTTTTTTTTTTTCTTTTTTCCCCTG
>NW_011445462.1:0-728 GCF_000754665.1 Bison bison bison | reverse complement strand
TTGGAAGGGACATCTGGGAGAGGCCCAAAGAGGGGAAGGGAGTCTCAGCACCAGAGTGAGATGACTTTAGAAACTGCCATGCCTGTCAGCCCGCTGAGCACACTATTCAGGACTCAGGTCACTGTGGAGCACACCACCTTCTTTCCGCTCCACCAAAGAAGAAAACCAACAATCCAAAACTAAAAACATAAGGGAGAGGAGTAGAGTTCACCTCGCCCCCAATTTGCCTGTAATCTCAGAGTATCTTATTTTACTGAGTTCCATAATCCCTTCTCTCATTCAGCAGCTCCCCTTAGTTTCCCAGCAACTGAGATGTTTTCTTTCTCTTTTCCTTCTGATTATTTTCAATATAGCTGTATTATAATGCAAAGGAGCCTGAGTTGAAATTTAGGGTAAATTCCTCACAAAATCTCTGAGGATCTTTTCCTACTATCCAACCCCTGGATGATGGCTGGGAACAAGCTCCCTGAATTTGGGGTAACTCTGAGGCATCAGGATCTTTGGTTATGACTTGCCACTTGCTTCCCAACGAGCCAGAGTTCTTGACTCTAAATAAAAATTAGTCGTACAATTTGCATGTCATTGGGTCTTTGAGGTAAAAACATATAAAGCTTCTCAGTTTTTCTACTAAGTTTTTAACCTAACTTTCCCCCTCTATCTGTCCTTCCCCTCCTGACCTGCCCCCCAAATCTCACAGCCTTACTTTCTTTCTTGAGGAAGCACAGGAC
>NW_011445461.1:0-728 GCF_000754665.1 Bison bison bison | reverse complement strand
CCTTTTTTTTTTTTTTTGTCTTATATTGTAAGCTCCCTTCAACACCTGGGGTCTGGTAAGCACTCAATAAATATTTGTTGAATTAACTGGGAAATCACTTCTTTGAACCTTTTTTCCTTGGTAATGAAGATGACTTGTCCTGAAAATATGTACTTGCCTCCCTAACATCAGTCATAACTATTTTCCTTATAACTTTAAAGGAAGAATGACAGTATTAAAAGATTAATGTGTTTTATGAGAATAAGTTCTGTTTACATTTCTAGGAACGTGAACTGGAGGAATGGCAGTGGCAGCAAAGACGACAAGGATGTATAAATGCAATTGTTGAAGAAGAAAGACTAAAACTTCTCAAAGAACATGCTACAAAACTACTAGGATATCTCCCTAAAGTGAGTGAGATTTAATTCATAGCCTCTAAGAGTGGGGGGAAGACAGGCGTTAGGATTTCAGAGGGCCTGGGTTTCACTCCGTTCTTGCTGTTACAAAGCAGCAATGTTAAGTGAGTCAGTAATTGAACATCTCCAAAATGAGAGAGTTGGTCTTGGCACTTTCTATTAAATTTGAGCTGGAATTTCTGTATTTAAATTTTAGAGGTTCTGTTCTCCAGTGTAAGAAGTTTAAAACTAAAGCAAATGTGATACGCTGGACACCAAGCAGGTGATACACAGGTCAGCCTTGTAATCTGTAACGGTAGTAATAGATACAAGCTTGAACTGAGTCTGAGATCT
>NW_011445460.1:0-728 GCF_000754665.1 Bison bison bison | reverse complement strand
TGGGCTGCCGTCTATGGGGTCGCACAGAGTCGGACACGATTGAAGCGACTTAGCAGCAGCAGCAGCAGATGTATACTGGTGTATGATGGTGGTTATAATTTACATTTCCCTGTGACTAATGAAGCTGAGCATCTCTTCATATGTTCACTAGTTATCTCAGTATCTCCTCTTTAAGATACCCGATCAAATCTTTTCCTTATATTCCTATTGGGTTAGAAGTTGATCTATAAGCATTTGTTTTGTATTTAAATTTAAACTTTTTGTAAATTCTCAATTTTAATGTAGTTCAAATAATCCATTGGTGTCTTCTTACTGATTTTTGTTTTAAGATATAGGTATTTATATGTTCTAGATGGCATCTTAATTTTTTTAACTTTAAAAAAATCGGAGTATAATTGATTTACAATGTTGTGTTATTTTCTGTTGTTCAATGAAGCAAACCAGCCATATGTATACACACATCTCCTTCCGCTTAAGCCTCCCTGCCCACCATCCCACCCCTCTAGGTCGTGACAGACACCAAGCTGAGCTCCCTGTGCTAGACAGCAGCTTCCCACTGGTTATTCTACACATGGTTGTGGATACATGTCAGTGCCACCCTCCCAGTTCGTTTCACCTCCACTTCTCCTGCTCTGTGTCCACATGTCCATTCCCCATGTCTCTGTCTCTATTCCTGCCCTGCAAATAGGTTCATCTGTACCATTCTGTGTGTGTGTGTGTGTGTGTGT
>NW_011445459.1:0-729 GCF_000754665.1 Bison bison bison | reverse complement strand
TGTGTGTGTGTCTGTGTGTCTGTGTGTGTGTGTTTTCAGTCCTGTATGACTCTTTACAACCCGATGCACTGTAGCCCACCATACTCCTCTGTCCTTGGGGTTTTCCAGACAAGAATACTGGAGTAAGTTGCCATTTCTTACTTGAGGGGACCTTCCTGATCCAAGGATTGAACCTGCATCTCCTGCGTTGGCAGTTGGATTCTTTACCACTGTGCCACTGTGGAAGCCCTAACCTCCAGGGGCCTTGGTCAAAGAGATCCAGGCCAGACACCTGGGAGGGTGACTGTTTATGAATGAAGAATGCCATTTAAAAATAATCTGCTCTTTGAATCATCTTGTGGGGATGGTTGCTTCATTAGCAGTGGGGATCATGCTGTTTTTAGCATCCAAACTTCCTCTACTTTTATCTGAATGTCAGCTCAATATCAGCATCTATGATAGAGATGGCAGGCCCCATCTTTCTCAAATAGAAAATAAATGAGTTTTGAGAAATGGAATATTTCCTGCCAAATGAAGGATGTTGTAATCATCAGCAATTGCAGCTACTACCAATGATAAGCAGGTGAGCCCTGAGGGAACTCAGAAAGGAAATAAAACTTGCCATCTAGGAGTCATTAGACTGCAGCCACTCCCTATAGTGATCCCTGAGGAAACTCAGGATGTGAAGCCAAAAATTTCAGGTTCCAGAGAGCTGATGTGCCTATCAAAGGAATGTTTTCAGTGAGCTCA
>NW_011445458.1:0-729 GCF_000754665.1 Bison bison bison | reverse complement strand
TCAGTCCTTGGGGTGGCTCAGTCATACATGACTGAGCAACTGAACTGAACTGAACTGAGAGTCCAAATTATAGTTGCTGTTATTTAATCATGAAGTAATGTCCAACTCTTTTTTTGACCCCAAGAATTGTAGCCTGCCAGGCTTCTCTGTCCATAGGATTTGCCAGGCAGGAATACTCACATGGGTTGTCATTTCCTTCTCCAAGGGATCTTCCTAACCTAAGTATCAAAACCACGTCTCCTGCATTACATGTGGATTCTTTACTGCTGAACCACGAGGGAAGCCCCAGATTTCAAATTAACTCTCTCTGAAACTCATAATGATGGTAAAAATCAAATGCAGAGAGTGGATTGGAGGGTTTGATGATCATATAAGACTATGTAGTTCAAAATAAAAAAGTGAATATTTTGTTTTGTGATGAAAAACTGTGTGTCTGATGGTTACAATGAACTTCATTTTGACTTAAAATATTTTAAACATAGCTTATTATGACTACAACTGAAGAGGAGGAAGTAACACTATATACGTCAAACTGAGCCTTACCAGATACATTCTCATGTCGTTACTAAAAAGTGTTGAATGTGAAGATAATAAATAAGAATGAGATTGATATTATACATTAAATTTATTTAACTTATAGTATGAAGGAGATCAGCCCTGGGATTTCTTTGGAAGGAATGATGCTAAAGCTGAAACTCCAGTACTTTGGCCACCTCATGCGAAGAGTTG
>NW_011445457.1:0-729 GCF_000754665.1 Bison bison bison | reverse complement strand
AGACCTTGTAGAAAGCGGCCTCTACCTGGCATCACCCCTCTTTGTTCCCTGTGTCCCAGTTAGACTGACTGACTTTCTGTTCACTAAATACCTTCCTGCCTCAGAGCCAGCACTCAGGCTGTTCTCTCTGCTTGCAACACTCTTCCATTTCCCACCTTGCCAATCCTAAGTGTTTCCTCCTCATGGAGACCTTGTGTGATTTCTTGATGTACGTCAAGACTTTCTGATAAATCTTCTCTTAGCACCAGGCCTGTTTCAGAGCACATGTTGCAATAGTAACTTTAAAATTATGGATGTAATTGGGTGGCTGGCTGCTGGACTGTAAGCTCCATTATGTTCACTGCTGTACTCCCAGTTTGGGGACCACGTTGACACTCTGTAAATTTGGATTGAAAGAAAAAATAGACAGGTCTTCCTTGTTTCAACCAATTGTGTGTTTACATTTGCATGTGTGAGTGCATGGATCTGTAATTCCATGGTTTTATTACAGAACATCATCTCATGAACATGTTTTATGCTTTGTAGCAGTTGAAATTGTATCTTAAGTGTTTTCCTTTCCTTTAAGTTTTTTCTATCTCATTACATGAATGATGTAAACAGTAGTAAGAGTATTGACATTGTGTGGTTGGTGGGAAGAGCGGGTGACCCTGTACAGTGACCATTTATCCGACTCTTTGTGACCCAATGGGCCATACATAACCCTTCAGGCTCCTCTGTCCCTGGAATTCT
>NW_011445456.1:0-729 GCF_000754665.1 Bison bison bison | reverse complement strand
TTTCCAAATAAAATCTCTTGCTTTGTCAGCACATGTGTCTCCTCGGACAATTCATTTCCGAGTGTTAGAAAAGAGCCCAGTTTTGGGCCCTGGAAGGGGTCCCCCTTCCAGCAACAATTCTATAATCATTGAAACATTTTTTTGACTGATCTCTCAGTGGGAAATTGTTAATACTAGTGTTAGTTTCAATATTTTAAATCAGAATCTCTATGTAAAAAGTCACATCCTAAGTAGTGGACATACTCAAGACTCAGACAATCCTGGATTTGAGCCTTGATTCTGCTGTTTTGTTGTTGTTTAGTCGCTAAGTCATGTCCGACTCTTTGCGACCCCGTGGACTGTAACCTGCCAGGCTCCTCTGTCTTTGGGATTTCCCAGACAGGAATACTGGAGTGGGTTGCCATTTCCTTCTCCAGAAAATCTTCCAGACCAAACCCATGTGTCCTGCATTGGCAGGCAGATTCTTTACCACCGAGCCACCAGGGAAGCCCTGCTGTTGACTGGTTCTCTAATCCAGAACAAGTTAGTTAGTCTGACAGCTTCATTTTCCTCTTGTTCAAGATGTAAAGAACAATACCTGGCTTATTGGATTGTTGACTGAAGTAAAAATGCACAATGTGAGAGCTGTGAGTTTCAGTTTTACTTGGGGATTTACTGAGGACTATAGCCCAAGATCGGAGAAGGCAATGGCACCCCACTCCAGTACTCTTGCCTGGAAAATCCATGGAC
>NW_011445455.1:0-729 GCF_000754665.1 Bison bison bison | reverse complement strand
TGAAGGAGAGTGGCTGCAGATGCTTGAGAAGTCATCAGACTCCCCACACTTTAAAACGCACGTACAGGGGAAAGAATGGGTTTTAAATTAGTGAAACCTTTTTACAGGGGACGTTTGTCAAGGATAATCTTTAATTGCAAATTAAAAAATAAGGGAAAAAAACACTCGGAAAGCTGGCTGTGTGGAGGGCGTTGTGACCACTCCCGCTTGTAGCAGGAGACAGGCAGGGGATGGGGTGTCTGACCGGACAAGTGTGTCCTCCTCCTCGGCTCAGAGCTGGGCCCCTCAGCACCCAGAGGCCCACCTTTCTGGGCTGGCTGGGCCTGACCCCAGACTCCTGTGGGTATCAGGGCTGCCACAGCCCAGCCCCAGGCGGCTTCCTTGGCAGTAGCGTGCCCAGGATGTAGGAGGTGACAGTCCCATTGATAGGAGGGCTACTCAGAGGAGGGAGGCAGGGGGCGAGGCCTGACTGCGTCCAGCTGGAGAGCAGGAGAGAGGTGATGTGGCCGGGGGGCCCTGCAGGCGGAGGAGCTATTGGTCTCCGGGGAGGGAGTGAGCCTCCCGCCACCAGGGGTGTGCAAGCAGAGGCATCAGGCCTCCCCGGGCAGAGAGGCGGGGTTAAGTGCCCTTCTCTGAGCTGGGTCAGAGAGCTCTTGGGGCAGGCCTGGGCAGGCAGGGGGAGAAAGGCCTGCGGGTGAAGGTGGTCCCTGGTCCCCGGGGGGAGGGGGG
>NW_011445454.1:0-729 GCF_000754665.1 Bison bison bison | reverse complement strand
ATATGTTTCTGTAAGTTTCCTTTGTGCTATCTCCACACACAGTTCCTCCAGAATACCTTATTGATTTTTTGTTAATTAAAAATAATAGCATATAATATACTATTATTATATGCTATTATATGCATATTATTTGCTATTATTTTTAATTAATAAAAATCAATAAGGCAATTAAAAATAATAACATATTTTAGCATTTCATTAATATTTTCAATATATTGTCATACTGTTTTTTTTAAATAGCTCTCTCCACAATAATCAATATCTCTGTTTTCACAAATAGCTATAAATTAAAATTCTAGGAAGACATATTGTCAGAGTTGTAGGAGAAGACAGAGTAACATATCACTTCCTGGTGATAAAATAACTTCAAGTAAATTTCTGTGGTTGGAGGCTAGAGATGGAGAAAGTTCATTTTAGGTCACAGTAAGGATTATATTTTTCCATATTTCAGGTGTTCAGATTCTTAAAGAACCCACCCATCATGGTCAAATATCCTATTTTTGTTCAATAGAATTGCATTAGGTGAATACATATGAAATTATCAAAGTTACACAAAAATTTGCACACTTGAACTTGCCCTCTAACTGTAGAAATGATGACTATATTTGACTTTCACAATCACCTACAGATCACTGTATTTGACCCTACATAATGAAAGTGTTTACCATTGGCTGCTACAATGTTCAGTTTCCAAACTTCAATGGATCAGCCAAAATGGATTTTTTTTTT
>NW_011445453.1:0-729 GCF_000754665.1 Bison bison bison | reverse complement strand
CACACATACACAGCATCTTCTTTATCCATTCATCTGTTGATGGATACTTAAGTAAATAATTATTGTAAAATAATTAAAGTAAATAACTATTGTAAATAATGCCACGATGAACATTGAGATGCATGTACTATATACCTTTTGAAGTCAGTGTTTTCCTTTTCTTCAGATGTATACCCAGGAGTGGAATTACTGGATTATATGGTAGTCCTGTTTTTAGTTTAATGAGGAACCTCTATACTGTTCTCCATAGTGGCTGCTAATTTCCCTACATACAGTCTCACCAACCATATACAAGGGTTTCCTTTTCTCCACAAAGTATTTGTTATTTGTGGTCTTTTTAACGGTAGCGATTCTGACAGGTGTGAGGTGGTACTTCGTTGTTCTGGTTTCCGTTTCTCCGATGGTTGGCAGTGTTGCACATCTTTTCATGTGTCTGTCTGGCATCTGTATGTCTTCTCTGGGAAAATGTCTGTTTACATCTTCTGCACAGTTTTTGATAAAGTTTTGTTTTTCTGATTACTTAATTGTATGAGCTATTTATATATTTTGGATTTTAACCCCTTATCAGTCATATCACTTGCAATTATTTCCTCCCATTCAGTAGACTGTGTCTTCATTTTGTCAGTGGTTTCCTTTGCTGTGCAAAGCTTTTAAGTTTAACTGGGTCTCATTTGTTTATTTTTGCTTTTGTTTCCTTTGTCTTAGGAGACAGATCCAAAAAATAATGTT
>NW_011445452.1:0-729 GCF_000754665.1 Bison bison bison | reverse complement strand
TCCTGAAAGGGAACCCTCAAGCACGGTGCCCCCTTCATCCCTGCCATGACTCACATTATATGTCCCTGGGCGCCAACCCAGCCTCAGTTTTAACTTAAAATGAGATTTATCCTAAAGCACATATTGATTTAAAGTTTAGATGTATAAATTAACATCCCAGAAGTTTTGACACGTACATTAATCACTGAATTTTGAATGAAAATTTCCAGGAGGATGTGCAATTAAACCACACAAAGAAAGCAAGACAGATCTGCTGTTTCAGTAAGCATATTTTCTTTCATTTTGGATGGAGATAGTCCACTAAGTATAAAGTGGAAAGGCAAACACTTAAAATTCAAACTGCTTACCTACACAATTAAAGAAGACACAGACTTCTCTAGATTTCTTTCTTCTTTTTTTTAAAGGCCGCTAATTCCAGAAGTGTCTTTTCAAGTAAACATGCTGTATCCTTTTCATGCATAATCCAGAATCAAAAGATGCTGGAAGCAGACCTGTATTAAAGGTCATCAAACAAATCCTCTTCTCATCTTCTTCATATTCCAAGTCAAACAGAAGCTCAATTCCATTTCCCAAGTTTAAACAACTGCATGGTTAAAAGCCAAATATTTTGACTGAGTAGTTTTGGGCTTTTACTTTTGGTCTTTTGTTTTGCTTTGCTTTTATGATCTATAGCTTAATTTTAAATGCCCTTCACAAGGGACGCCTATGGGGTGGCTGAAAAGGAATAAG
>NW_011445451.1:0-729 GCF_000754665.1 Bison bison bison | reverse complement strand
TGCCTTTGACATTCTTGCGGCCATAATCAGTGCTGCAGGCTTAGGATAAAAGCGAAATTGGCAGGAGGCTATTTTCCCTCCTCAGAGCTCCATCTTCACATGATGGGACTCAGCTCTATTTCTGGCCTCTCAGCCTTGATTCCTGAACTCTGTTCAGTCCCACTCTTAGCAGAGTATATGCTCAATGGCTTGTTGATTAATAGTAGAGGGGAGTAAATGTCTTTCTAAGTTTGTGGTAATGATTGCCTTCTACTGGGCAGGACCCACTTCTGACCTAGACCTAGAGTATATGCCCAGTGGTATCTTGCTATTGTCCAGGCATGATACTTGAGGTTACAGTCTGGTTTAGTGTTCCTTTTTTTTTTTGTAAATAAGATCTAATCAATATAATATATTTGGAGGTTGACAAGGGCTACAAAAGTTAATGGAAAGATTTTAAGCTTCAGACAGTTGAAAATGCTAGGTAAACCCAAGCTTCTACTTGACTATACTAAGATTGAGAGTTAGCACCAGCTGTTTCCTTGGAAAGCAATACATCTAAAGCAGATCAACCACGTGGACACTGTAATTGGAGAAGTCCTAAACTCTCTCCCAGGAATGCTTTTAGTATTATGTTTTGCCATTTTAGTTATTGTTTTTCTGAACTAGTATATATATATATACATCGTGTGTGTGTGTGTGTGTGTGTATAGTCATATAAAAGTGAACCTTTTCTTTCCATCAAAGATG
>NW_011445450.1:0-729 GCF_000754665.1 Bison bison bison | reverse complement strand
GCTCACCTAGAGCCCGTGCTCTGCAACAAAAGAAGCCACAGCAGTGAGAAGCCTGTGCACCGCGACGTGGTAGCTCCCGCTCACCCCAACTAGAGAAAGCCCGAGCGCACCAGTGAAGACCCAGTGAAGCCAAATAATAATAATAGATCAAATAAATACATTTTATTTTTTGGTAGAATTTATTTATTGGTAGAATGAAAGGACCCCTAATTCCACCATGTTGGTGTTTTCCCAGACACTTCTCCACCCCTGGAGGGCAGACAATTTCCTGTCCTTTCATAAAGTGAGCTGCACTGAACAGGCCTCTGCAGAAAATAGCTCGCACTCTGTAATTACCGATGAGTGTACAATCTCTGGACAGTGAGGACAATTATTAGCTGATAATGCCCGATGACAAGGAGCCCACTAAGTACAGCCCTTGTTGTACAAGGGAGGGAAAAGATGGAAGTGTGATGGGGCTTTTCAGGGTGGGGGTCTCAGGGCTGTCTGCTGGTGGCAGGCAGCACACTAGCGGGGATGAGGACTAGATGAGCTTTGGTAAGAGGGTGCCCACTGATCCCATCTCTGCCACATGACTACTTCATTCACAAGCCCACAGTGCACACACTCAGTGGTCGGCAGCTCATCTAACGGCTAAGTCATCCTGTTCGCTTAGGCGTTTAGTGCCTCTTCTGGAGCAGATCTTCACAATGGGCCCTAACAAATGGCACAGAAATCCTTCACCCATTG
>NW_011445449.1:0-729 GCF_000754665.1 Bison bison bison | reverse complement strand
TGGTCCTGTTTTTTTTTTTTTTTTTTAAACTTGCCTATCTTTTCCCCTGCTCCCCAACCATCACTTAAAATAATGAAAGGTAGTCAGGCTATTTTCAAGTGCTTTAACTTCACTGACACTGGTGGAAGCTTTTAGGTGAACTATCCTATGGTCAGCGGCCCACGTTTTCCTGGGGCCTGGCCAGGGCTGGCGTCGAGTCTCCACAGCCGGTGGGGTGCAATGATTCTCTGCTTCTCTTTCTCAGCGCTATCGCATCCATCCTGAGGGCCTGGCTTGACCAGTGTGCAGAGGACTTCCGAGAGCCGCCTGGCTTCCCCTGCTTACAGAAACTGCTGGATTATCTCAAGCAGATGATGCCAGGCTCTGACCCAGAGAGAAGAGCACAGAATCTTCTTGAGCAGTTTCACAAGCAAGAAGTAGAAGCTGACAGTGAGTACTCATTTGATTCCAGGGCAGAAGCTAGATCCTGATCCTGCACACCTCCCACGACGAGGAAATGCTCTTCCTTTACTTGTTGGGTTGGAGGCCTTGGTTTCCCTCAGGACAAGCTGACCAGGGATTGGTGGCCCATGTAAAATTCTTAAGGTTATTGAAGTCCCAGTTATAGACTGTATAGATCTGGAGAATGGAATCCCTCTGGAGAAGGGAATGGCAACCCACTCCAGTATTCTTGCCTGGAGAATTCCATGAACGGAGGAGTCCATGGAGTCACAAAATGTCAGACACAAC
>NW_011445448.1:0-729 GCF_000754665.1 Bison bison bison | reverse complement strand
TTAAAAAAAAAAAAAAAAAAAAAACTTTTTGTCTGCATTAGAAGGTATATGGGATCTTAGTTCCCCAACCAGGGATCATACCTGTGCCCCCTGCAGTGGAAGCTCAGAGTCTTAACTGCTGGACCACCAGGGGAGTCCCAGAATAGTTTACTTTCTATAATTCCAGCTATATCTCATTTAATAGCTCACCACAACACAGGAAATGCAGGTCTTGTTATAATTTCTGTCTTCCCTATGATGCTTGGAGAGGTTTAACAACTTGCCCCTAAGCATCCATGGTATAAATGGCAGAGCCAGGACTTGAACCCAAGTTGGCTGACTCCAAACACCAGCTCTCATCAGTTTCAGGCCCTGCTCCAACTATTTCCATGGAGATGAGCTCAGTCTCAGTAATCCAGCCACACCAGTCACAGAATACACATCTCTCCCAGTTGCTTCACATTTAACTCTTTGCAATCTAGGAGATTCTCACTGGTCCCCAAAAGATGCTTCGTTTCGTGACACCTGCTAATAACTATGATTTTACAGCCCAGCAGCCAGGCTCTTTGGATTCAAATCGTGGCTATGCTAAGTTATAGAATGCAGGCCTTTGTGTGTGTTGATCTGCACAGTAGCCCCAGCCCCCAGACTAGGTTTGATACATTGTTGTTGTTGTTTAGTCACTAAGGCATGTCCAGCTCTTTCCCACCCCCTGGACTGTAACTGACCAGGCTCCTCTGTCCATGGGAC
>NW_011445447.1:0-729 GCF_000754665.1 Bison bison bison | reverse complement strand
GAGGGTTGACCTCTGTCCAGAAAAAGAGATGATCCCAGAAAGGTTCTGGGGCTGAGATATTAACAATTTTTTAACTTCCATAATTATCTCTGCTAAGAGATGATGCTATGCTGTAACCCAATAAGAAAGAATGTCAGGAGCTTTGTATGCCAAACTTGGAGGAATTCAATCTTTAATGGTTGCCTGTATCTGAAGGATCTGAATTTTAACCTAGCCTCTGACACTCACATGTTCTTGGTTCCCATTGGCTCTTGTGTCAGATGGGAACCACACAGGCTACTCTCTCATGCAGCACCACCAGTTTCCTAGATTCCACCATGATGGAATTCTGCATGTTGCTCTGATTTTTACCCTTTTCATGGTTTCATGCAATCTCGACCTTGCCCAGATCTACAGAACCGATCCTTGCAACTCTAATTGAGACATGTGGTCCTACTCCTGCTGCTTATTTCAAACATGGGTGTGTATATTTCTTTGCTAGAAACCCTTTAGAGTCCAAGAGAGGAAAAGTACCCAGTGTGAGTAGTGAGTCCTGTGGCCAAGAGACATACAACCATATTCCTCAAGTGGGTACCATAGTCCCAAGCCTCTGCAGGGGCTTTTGCAGCCCTGTTGATATTCTTTTATCTACCTGGACCCTCAGATATGTTCCCACCTCAAGTGTGTGTGTGTGTGTGTGTGTGTGTGTGTGTGTGTGTGTGTGTTAGTCACTCAATCATGTCTGACTCT
>NW_011445446.1:0-728 GCF_000754665.1 Bison bison bison | reverse complement strand
TTTTTTTTTGTTTTGTTTTGATTTTTATTTTCCTTCTTGCTATTCACTGTCTTTTTATCTTGCATGGCTTATAATGTCTTCTTTCATTCTTATTTTTTATTCTCCACACAAAGTATCTTTTTTTACTTGAATGTTGGCAGTGTTTTCCGTTTATTACTGATTTTAAACACTTGATTTTGAGGGATCTTGGTGTGTATTTTTCTCTTACTCCTCCTCCTTCTCCTACTCTTCTCCTTTCTCCTCCTTTATTATACTTCTTGAGTCTGTAGGTCAGAGTATTCACATTTCAAAAATTTGCAGCCTTATTTCCTCAAATATTTTTCTGTTCTGTCCTCTCTTTGGGGGATACCAGTTGTATGTATATTAGTGTTCACCAGTGATCACTTAAAGCATCATTTTCCCCCTCTATTTCATTTTGAGTTTTTCTATTGCTACATATTTGAGTTTATTGATAAATTGTTCTCCAATGATTCATCTGTTATCTATGCCATCCACTGTATTTTTCATTCCTGACATTGCATTTTTAGTCTCTAAATGTTTGGTATTGGTCTCTTTAATATCTTTTATGTCTCTACTTATAATGCTGAGTATTTCTGCTATCTTCTTGAATATTAACTCTTATTAGCTGATTTACTAATTCTTTCAACTCCTCCAGGGTTGTTTCTTTTTTTTTTTTTTTGAAATCCAAATTGCATTCATTTTCACAATATCAATACTAAACTCAAGAC
>NW_011445445.1:0-729 GCF_000754665.1 Bison bison bison | reverse complement strand
ATTGGAGTGGGTTATCTCATCCTCTGTCATCCCCTTCTCCTCCTGCCTTCAATCTTTCCCATCATCAGGGTCTTTTCAAATGAGTCAGTTCTTCAGGAAAACCTGGGCACCATGTCCAACAGATAGAAGATGCTCTGTTTCATCACTTCCCTTGCCTTCTGTTTGGGTCCAAATTCTCCACATACTCACCTGCTGCTGCCTTAGCTCACCTCCCATGAGCATCCCATATCCACCATCTTCAGACTGAGACTGCTGTCTCTCTCTCCTCTCCAATCCATCCCCCCACACCAGAGCCTCTGAGTCCATCAACTCCCCCAGCTCCCACCACAGTCCCTGTGTGCAGAATGGAACAAAACTGAGCAGGAAGGAAAACAGTGCCTATATGTGAGAGGGCCAAGCAATTCCATGATTAAAGAAAAACACACATCTGTTGTAAGGAGCACACAGCCCAGTAGAAAGCAGGGTCCCTGTTGACAAATTGAAGTATTACATTTTCATTTTGTTTTCCTTTAAAAGAAGTATAAGTATACTCTATATGTGGGAAAAAGGCATGGGAGACAAGAGGAAGAATTGCTTCTGTTTGATAAGAACAGGGAAGAATTCTTAAAAGCATAGAACCAGGAAATAAACTGGTTCTATGATCAGACAGGTTTCCCAGGTGGCTCAGTGGTAAGGAATCTGCCTGCAATACAGGAGACCCAGGTTTGATCCCTGGGTCAGGAAGATCCT
>NW_011445444.1:0-729 GCF_000754665.1 Bison bison bison | reverse complement strand
ATCCTCCATCCATGGGATTTTCCAGGCAAGAATACTGGAGTGGGTTGCCATCTCCTTCTCCAGGGGATCTTCCCGACCCATGGATCGAACCCAGGTCTCCTGCATTGCAGGCAGACATTTTAACCTCTGAGCCACCAGGGAAGCCAGATAACTAAACAGATAACTAACTTCCTGCTATATGTGTGATGGCTAGGGGGCCAGAAAGTATGTAGGACATGTGCAGAATGAGTGAACATATAGAAAAGGAATCTGAAAGTTAGAAAACAAGAATTATAACTGTTATAATAGTAGTAATAGTAGTTTAGTCTCACACAGAGAAGGCATATTCTGTTAAAAAAAAAAAATTACCTCTGCCCATTTTTTAGATAGGAAGAAATAGGTTCTTAAAGAAAAAATAATATTGCCTTAAATTTTTTCTGTACAGTTTTCAAGTCATGTCTATGTGCATTACATTATGATTTAATCCTCCCAGAAATCCAGCCTTAATGTATCTCTGATTCAGAGAACTGACATGAGTTGCTTGAGACCACTTGATTAATGCAGAGCATAAGCTACACTGGTGTCTGAGCCTCCTCATTCCTTGTCCTGGTCCTTTCTGCTAAGTTCTATCTCTAGGATCATATTTCTCCCTATCATATCTGCCCACAGCCAC
Source organism: Bison bison bison (assembly GCF_000754665.1). NCBI lineage: Eukaryota > Metazoa > Chordata > Mammalia > Artiodactyla > Bovidae > Bison > Bison bison. The sequence goes on along the minus strand of NW_011445444.1, from coordinate 77 downwards.
CTGAGATCTAAATTAGTGTCCTGGAGTTTGGAAACAGGAAGTACATGGTTTTTTATAAAATACCTCCATTTGTTTAT
>NW_011445443.1:0-729 GCF_000754665.1 Bison bison bison | reverse complement strand
TGTAATTTGTATGTCCATCATCATGTGCATGAATTATCAGTTTGTTCATAAGGTATGGAATTGTTAGGTATATTCTTAGTGCAGTTCTTTGGAGACTCCTAGGATGCTTATACATGGGTTTCAAAGTAGGTAGTAAGCAGTGGTCTGTTTGTGTATTAGTGTGAGGGTAGATATATGTATATAGTGTCTTTTGTTGACATTTTTTGGGATCAGTGGGAAGGTTGTATTCTGGAGAGGGAGCATAATGTATAGTGTTTGGGGCAATCTCTACATTGAGGGGTTGGGAATATTTGCACGTGTGTATCCATAGATGTGTGAGAATTGTGTATGTATATTAGTAAGATGCAGAGATTGTTGGTGTTTTTCTGTTTTGTGTGTGTCTGAGCATTTGGGGTATATACACATAGGTGGTATGTAGATGTGTGTATTTGTGATTTGTGAGTATATCAGCAGTCCTCTTTGTATCTGTCTCAAAATGTAATGCCTAAAGATTTTAGTGGTGTTGCTTGTATGTGTATTCTCAGTTGGACATATAAGTACAGTTGATTCTGTAACATCATGGGTTTGAACCACACGGTCCACTCCTAGTGGTTTTGTTTTTTCTGTCTTTTTTTTAGTAAATACTATATAGTACTGGATGAAGCACAAGCTGGAATCAAAATTGCCAGGAGAAATATCAATAACCTCAGATATGCAGATGACACCACCCTTAGGGCAGAAAGTGAAGAG
>NW_011445442.1:0-729 GCF_000754665.1 Bison bison bison | reverse complement strand
TTCTCCAGGCTAGAATACTGGAGTGGGTAGCCTTTCCCTTCTCCAGGGGATCTTCTCAACCCAGGGATCAAACCCATGTCTCCCGCATTGCAGGCGGATTCTCTACCAGCTGAGCCACAAGGAAAGCCCTATCAGGTTTCTAGGAAACATGTAAAACTTGCGAGAGGGAAGAAAGAGTTTTTATAGAAAAATCATGTGTATTGTCATTATAAAAATAAAAGTAGAAGAAAGAATTTGCTTATTCTATTCTACAATTTTGTATAAGTCAGTTAACAGAAGTCTAGCTGTAGGAATGAAGAAACTCCAGATCTCAGTGATATGATACAGTAAAAGTTGATTTCTTGCTAACAATCTTGATACAACTCTATAGACTTGTCTTCTGATCAGGAATCCAGGTTCTCTCCATCTTCTGACATTACCATCTCTATATTTGACTTCAGAGTCACCCTAGCTGGGGAAGAGAGACCATGGAGATGGCACACTGACTTGTAAATACATTGATCTGAAAGTGGTGCTATTCCCCCTGTTCACATTTCATTGGCTAGAACTAGTCACATGGTCTCAACTAACTGCAAGAAGCTGAGAAGTCGATTTCCTATTTAGTCCTCCAGTGTGCTCAGGAATGAGAACCATTCAAATCAGATCAGATCAGATCAGTCACTCAGTCGTGTCCGACTCTTTGCAATCCCATGAATCACAGCATGCCAGGCCTCCCTGTCCATCACCAAC
>NW_011445441.1:0-729 GCF_000754665.1 Bison bison bison | reverse complement strand
TTTTTTTTTTTTATCACTCTGCATATGCTTGTGTGGAAAACTGTATGTTACAGCCAAAGGAACCTCTCCTTAATATTGCTTCCTGCTCTTAAATTAAGAGGATGCCTTTGGGAGGTTCAGTTTAAAATATGTGGGCTTTTTTTTGCTGTTGTTCCATTTTTAGAAACAAAACTGAAATATGTGTATGTATTGTGTGTGTGTGAGGAGGCTAAATTAAGCAAAACACCAAAAAGTATAACAAACCTTTAAAGACTCCATAATTTGTATCTTACCATCTCTAAACACGTGCATTTGACAATGTAAAATAAATAGTAAAGGTTTGTGAGAAAGTAAAAGTCCTACAATAATATAAACATATCTATCTGTACAATCTATGAAGTATTTGCATGAATATACACATAAAAATGTTACATAAAATAAGAAAAAATTAAATACAGTAGAAGTTTATTATCTGTTTCTTTCATAGCCCCTACCAAAAACTGTACATTATAAAACATAACACCATATATCTATGCAGGATCAGTGAAGTCTTATGTTGTATGTTACATGACACTGCTACTGTATATGTGGGAGAAGTAATAAATGAAAAAGGAAACATAAATTCTCTTTTTATGGGTAAACACTTATACTTCTGTATTCAAGAATATTTTCTCACATCCACCATGATAAAATTACATAAATGTTTTCTTAATTTGCAGGGGCTATATGTAGAAAACATTTATGTAATTT
>NW_011445440.1:0-730 GCF_000754665.1 Bison bison bison | reverse complement strand
TAGCCTGCGTCTTGGTTTCCATAGTGACTGTTAGCACTTTCTTCATCTAAAGAGACTACCCCCAGACACAGTCACTTCAAATTTCTTTAAAATCTTTCTAAATAAACAATTGCAGAAAAACATGTTCATGGAGTATACATGTATTGTTGATGGTTTAGTTAAATGTAATTGTCTTGGAGAATGCAAACTTCATTTGAGATAATGCTGGCTTTCTCTACTGTGTTCTGTGAAACCTTTGTAAGAATCCCCAACCTGAGCCTAGGCCTTTGGGCATCAGGAATTCTGGGGATCATAACCTCTGAAAAGTATTAAGTGTGGATTAAGACAACCAAAATTAAACATTTTAATAGAGAATGAAACAGCACCAACAATCGTCAGCAGCTTTGTCTTAATGTTTACATTATATTCACCTTATTTTGAAAACACTATTACCACCCTCCTGTCATCACTGGAGAAGTTGAGCAGATCATTTTGTGGCCAACTACCAGGTATATAGGATAAAAACTTCTGGTTGTGTGGCCTGTTGGGTTGAATTCATGCTGTTTTATCTTCCTTTATTCTTGTTTAAGCCAGAAAAAAAGGCGGGGGGAGGTGCTGTGGAATATTCCAACATTTTTCTTTTCCCAGCAATCCTTTATAATGCCCCAGTCTCATGTTGCGATTTTTTTTTTTTTTTTTTGATATGCACAAAATAATTTTATGCAGTTTTTTTTTTTTTTTTTTTTTTTTT
>NW_011445439.1:0-729 GCF_000754665.1 Bison bison bison | reverse complement strand
CCAATGCATGAAAGTGAAAAGTGAAAGTGAAGTCGCTCAGTCGTGTCTGACTCTCAGCGACCCCATGGATTGCAGCCTACCAGGCTCTTCCGTCCATGGGATTTTCCAAGCAAGAGTACTAGAGTGGGGTGCCATTGTTTACATAAAGTAATCCAAAGATTTATTGATCATTATAATTGTATTTTCAAGATCATAATATTTGGCAAAGACTGCCTAATATAAACTTATAAATAAAAGTCTTTACTCATTTGAAAATGTAATATCTAAACTTAACTCCCTTTAACATTAGTTCTTTCTTGTAAAATCAGAAATCAGAACCACCTATCAAAACTCTGTGGTATACATTTTAAATGCTTGTTTGATTGAACTGCCTGTCACAGCAGGATTTTTTTAATAGACACTTTAGAATAATTTTCTCTCTTCGGTGAAGAATTTTTTAGCAGTAATATAACAGGAACAGCAGTGGTGGCTTTCTAATCAATAGGCAAATAGATTTCCTTCCCCTAACCCTCATTCCCCCACATTCCATGCCAACATAAAATAGTAACGGAAGTGTGCCTTTCTGATTTTCAGAGGATTTATACAACTTATTGGCATTCATTTTGGAAAATATAACAATTATTTTAAAAAGTGTATTAGGCTATGAAATAGAATGGCAAGAACAACAAAAGCCAAAATATCCTTATACTTCCAAGGTGGGATCATAAGTTGTATTAATTCTCTCATTCT
>NW_011445438.1:0-729 GCF_000754665.1 Bison bison bison | reverse complement strand
GGAAGGCGGATTCTTAAGCACTGGACCACCAAGGAAGTCCCAGAATAGACAACTCCTACTCAGGTGAGGGTCAGCCCTGTTGTTCTCTTCAGACCTTCAACTGATTGGATGAGGCCCACACATATTACAGAGAAAAATCTGCTTCACTCAGTCTATTGATTTAAATGTTAAACTTATCCAAATCACCCTAACAGAAACCCCCAGAATAAAGTTTGGCTAAATATCTAGACACCCGGTAGTACAATCAAGTCACACGTAAAACTAACCATCACAGTTGGTATCATAGACAAAGAGAGTCATTTGGGAATCTCTAAGCAGAAATCAGTGCTCCTGAAACACACATTCAGGGAGACCTATAGCTAGCCAAGGCGTTTTTGTGGAGGGCTAGAGCTCAGGGGATATGTAAGGGAAATGAGGGCCACACATCAGCCAACCAAGGGGAACCAGCACTGCCACAGAGTACTGCTGATGTTCCTGAGCTGAAAGTTCTTCTTAAATCTGTTTAAAAGTTTCATCTTAAAAATGGGCTATATTTACTGCTAAAATAATTAGAAAATCTGAGAAAAGAAATTGCAATCAGAATTCTATCAATAATCATAGCAAATACTAAACCTTCGTTTCTTCCATTTTTTATTTGCTTATTTATAGGGGTTTTTTTTTTTAACATATAGGTTTTTATATATTGTTGTTGAGTCACTGAGTTGTGTCTCACTCTTTTGTGACCCCATG
>NW_011445437.1:0-729 GCF_000754665.1 Bison bison bison | reverse complement strand
TTGGATTTCTAGGCCTTGGTCATAAAAATCAAGGGTTATTTTTAGGGCTGCTCTTCATTCATTCATTCATTCATTCAACTCAGCAGTCATTGAATTTTAGACCTAATACCGTTTTGAGGAATTGTGTAAAAGAAATGAAAGTCATTGGCTTAGGCTTCTAGATCTGTAGAATCTACCCAGGAATGTAAAACAAACATGCTTGAAAAAGTAACTGTGTAAAGGTTCAATTTTAAAGTGGGAAAATAACAAATATGTAGTTAAGTGCAAGAAGAGCAATGTGTAGGTGGCTGTATTAACACATTGCACTTGGCTTTATACTTATGAATCAAGGACTTGGCAGTGATGTCTGATGCTATATAATGATGTAAAACATTTGGAGATAGCTATATGGCCATTTATTTTATTTCATTTTTTTGAGGTTTATTTTTGCTTTGTTTTGCCAGTAGAACTTTAGTAAAGTGACTTGCAAACTTTTTTGATCTAAAAACACATTTTACATCACAATCCAACAAACACACATGTATGTAATATGTATACATATATAAGTGAAACAAAAGTTTTTCAAAAATGTCTATCCTGAGTGTTAATTTTTTTCTTTTTGGAAACTTTTTCTCAAAGCAGTTTTAGGTTTATAATAAAATTGACAGGAAGGTACAGAAATTCCCCATATACTCCTTCCCCATACATGCATAGCCATTATCAACAGAGTGGTACTTTTTTTTTTTTTTT
>NW_011445436.1:0-730 GCF_000754665.1 Bison bison bison | reverse complement strand
CTCCAGTGTTCTTGCCTGGAGGATTCCATGGACACAGGAGACTGGCAGGCTACAGCCCATGGAGTCTCAAAGAGTCAGACATGACTGAGCAACTAACACTTTTACACTTAGCTACGTTAGTAAACAATAGCATATGGGAAACAGCATTCATTTCTTGCTGTGATGATCTGCCACTCTTCTGGTCTCTAGTGGAATCTATTGGACCTCACTGGCACCACTGGGGTCTGTTGGGTTTTTTTTGTTTTTTTTAGACCTTTTTGAGCTCTGTTGGACTCAGCTCTACTAGTAGTTTTCAGAGCTCCATTGGATTCTGCTGGGCTAGACTCAGCTCCATGTACATTGTGGTAGTTACTTTTGGGGATATACAATTGAGGACCAGAGTAAGAGGGCCACATAAAAGTCATTCTGTGGTATTTAAAGCTTCTTCTGGATAACATGATGGCAAAGACACATTCTTTTAACTCCAGTCAATTTCTTCTGAGCCTTTTTCTCCAGAAGGCCTTAAACTTGGCTTATAATACATCAGATTCTTAGCACACCCTTCTTTCTTCCTTGAACCCACACACATCTTTGATGATCCCAGCCCTTCTCACAATGCATGCCTAAGGAAGTTCAGTACTGCCAGGAAAATTTCCTGTTCATTCCAGAGTAAAACTGAGCGACTGAACTGAACTGAACTGAACTGAAAACCTGGTGATAGGTTGACTCCTGAATTCTTTCTTAGAGGAGT
>NW_011445435.1:0-730 GCF_000754665.1 Bison bison bison | reverse complement strand
GCTCTGATAACTCAGAGTATCTCCATTTAGAAGAGTAACTAGGTATCCCTAGGGCCTGTGACAGATGGGTGGACATTTGAAAAAGTGGGGGCATGATGTCAAAAAGTTCAGATTTATAGCCACTCCATTATTTCACCAGCACACTAACAAAGAAACCAATTTCCCTTCAACTGGTATGGCTAATGGTCACTCTTAAAGACCACTGTGACCCAAATCAAGCAATAAAAGAGACTCCAGTAAGACATAAAAAGCTATTCCCTTCTCAGGATTAATTCTGGCTCTTTAACCAAACCCTTCCCCTCTATAAACTAAAAACAAAATTCTCCCCAATTTTTCTGAGATTTCATGGTGCTAAACGTGTTATATTTTATCAACAAAATTTTTGCCAAATTTCTATTATCCAATACCTGACTTTCTCATTATCTCAATTCTTTTATACTTTACATATCTTGTCATAAGCATCAGTTATGCTTATCATATTCTCCGTGACTTTCAATTACAAGCTCACAGTGTACAGAGATAGTAATTTTTTAACTTGAATTCCTTTATAGTTCCCAGCATGGCAGCATATCCCTAGAAAGGACAGCACTGACTGCAGGCTCAATGGAACAGAGAGGCATGCTATGATCTACAGAGAGATGCTGAGGCTTAGAGGACAAACGACCACCTGAGACACCATAAAATGGACTGATGTTTCTCTGAGTTCTCATCAGTCCATTTTATGGTGTCT
>NW_011445434.1:0-730 GCF_000754665.1 Bison bison bison | reverse complement strand
GTGGGGGGGGGGGGAAGTGCTGGAAAGCAGAGACAGACACCGGTGCTTGGAGGGGTTCTTAAATTATATTTAAAACGATTGTTTTGTATAAATAAAAGAAAATGGGAAGTGTCTTCACTCGGGGGATGATTAGGAGTGGGAGGGAGGTGATGGAATAGGCTTCTGTAGAGGGGGCCTCTGGTATGGAGGGGCTTTTGAGCCAGGCTGACTGAGGGGTCGGAGGTGTGGAGATAGGGCTGTGGCAGGGGTGGGGGCTGGGTGCTTGGTTCCCAGCCCCAGGGTGTGTTTGAGGTGGTGGGGTGGGGGCACTGGAGATGAGTCATTGGCAGCTGCTTCTAACGGCTCCAGATGGCTCTGCCAAGAGCCTGGGGCACCTCCGGGGTGGAGCTGCCCTCCTTCCCCCCACCGGCCCTGGTTTCTGAGCCCTGGCTGAGGGGCTCCATGAGACAGGGGAGGCCTATAACTCGGGGCCGTCGTCCTACAGCCCCCTGATGTGGGAAGGGGGATCTGCTGGGGTGGAGGCCCCGTCAGATGAGGGAGACAGATGTGGGCCAGATGTTGACAGCTGGGGTTAGTTTAGAGGCAGTGGGGGGAGTGTCTGCATTTGGTTGTGGGGGAGGGGCAGAGGCTGGCGTGGAGGACACGGACCCCCCCACGTGTATGTACACACACACACACACACACACACACGCTGGGCTGGGTCTGGAGGACAATTCCCCCTTTCAAGATG
>NW_011445433.1:0-730 GCF_000754665.1 Bison bison bison | reverse complement strand
TGTTTCCCCATCTATTTGCCATGAAGTGATGGGATCAGATGGCATGATCTTAGTTTTCTGAATGTTGAGTTTTTCTAACAGTATTGTCTATTTTAAAAAAAAGTTAAATTTTGGGTTGATGCCATACTGAAACACAGTATGTGATTAAGACTTATGTGAAACTTTTCTTAGGCCTCTTTTCCATACATATATTATTTGTTCTGGGTGCTTTAAGAAATGGCAATCCACATCCTTACATTTCTCAATCCCATACTTAGGACAAAATATATAACAGTTTTGGGTTGTGGTTTCAATTAGCATAGCAAACCCAGTACATATTTTCTCCCTGGCATCTAGATTAAAGAAGCTGTTTTCACTTTCTAGCCCAGTTTTTATTTCGCTTTCTCTTTTTCTCACTAAAAACATCTATGGTATCCACAATGTATTGGTAGGTTAAAAAAGCAAGTCATCAACTTATTGGAAAAGCAGAAATAGAGTTACAGAGGTAGAGAACAAACTTATGGTTACAAATAGGAAAGTGGGGCATGGGATGAACTGGGAGATTGGGATTGACATACATACATCAGTATGTATAAAACAGATAATTGATGAGGACCTACTGTTTAGCACAGGGAACTCTACCCAATGATCTATGGGGACCCAAAAGGGAAGAAAACCTAAGAAAGAGTGGAAGTATGTATACTAATAACTGATTCACTTTACTGTATGTAGAAACACAACACTGTAAAGC
>NW_011445432.1:0-730 GCF_000754665.1 Bison bison bison | reverse complement strand
GGATCCCTCACTGAGGAAAAACTCAGAAGCAGAGAAGTAGCAGAGTGCACACAACCCATCAAAATCTCATTGTCCCACAGGTTGTATGGGGCATGGTGGACTGCATGCACTGTGGCAACAGCCCACAGAGAGAAACCTGGGACCTATGACGCTGTATGCACTATGGAAACTGGAGGAACAGGTGAGAGCTGTGCTTCCCAATCAGAGAAGTGGCTTTGTTAGAAAGAGAAACCTCTGGAACTCAGGTATTTATATCAGCCTGTTCTCTGAGCTAACTCAGAGGTGTTGAGCCAACTCACTCCTAACTACTAACAGATCAAAGGAGGAAGCAAACCTCTAGGCTTATCCAGGTTTTCACTCCTCTGAGTGATGTCCAGTAAAGTATTAGGACAGAATTTCTTAGGATAAGAAAGAGAAGAGTGAATTAGTATACAAAAGGAATAATACGGGGCAATGAGCCTAAGGGTATTGTTGAGGAAATTATAAGGAATTAAAAAAAAGGCCAAAGAATCAGAAAAAAGTCCTCTAGAACCAGAGGAGAGAGAATATATATGTTTGCATGTATATAATATCACACCCACAGGCACATCATAAGAAAACTTTAAAGAAAGTATATATTACTTTAATCAGTTAACTTTCCTAATGCATATATATGGAATTTAGAAAGATGGTAACAATAACCCTGTATATGAGACAGCAAAAGAGACACTGATGTATAGAACAGTCTTTT
>NW_011445431.1:0-730 GCF_000754665.1 Bison bison bison | reverse complement strand
TAAAAATTAATTGGAAAATAACTGAGATTAACAATCAATGCAGAGATTATTAGATTGGTTTAGAAATTTAAAATCCAGGTTTCTGCTTTTTGTAAGTTATTTAAGTAAAACAGATTCCTTAGAAAGTTTGAAAATAAAGGGGCTACACTGTGTAAATATTGACCTAAAAAGCAAAAAACAATGATATTAATATCAGGAAAAAATAGATTTTAGAACAAAATGCATTGATGAAAATATAGGACACTGAATATTATAACAAGAATTTAGAAAGAAAAACAAGAATGTATAAAAAGACAACTTTGCTAAACAGAATGCCATTGATTTATATGTCAAGTTTTTACCATGGTCTGTTATGGTGAACTAATACCGTGGCTATTTGTCGTATTTTAGAGATCCATATACTCTTTCTTCTTTATTATGCTAAAGTAATAAATTGATTTTGTATGAAAATTGCATTTCCTAAAAAATTCCACTTGCTCATAATGTGCTATTACCCTAACATGTAGTTAGAATTGGTTTGTTTATATTTGGTTTAGAATGTCTTTACAGCTTCATTCACGGAAAACACAAATCTATACTTTTTTTCTCATATTGTATTTATTGTGTTTTATGATGATTATTATTTGGGCTTCATCAAATTATTTTTTTCAAGTTTCTTAGTCCTTTTGCTGTTGTGAAAATATGTCCATGTTTTGGTCAATATATAATTCACCTGGACATAGATTTTTTC
>NW_011445430.1:0-730 GCF_000754665.1 Bison bison bison | reverse complement strand
TTTTTTTTTTTTTAAGAAAGGGTAAATATAATAAGAGTGTGATTTCCCTGTTGATTTAATTACAGTTGTGCAAAATTGTCGTCTGATATGGTGCTCAATGTATATAGAGAGGATACTACAAACATTTATATTAAAAATGTGGAGAGAACCAATAAATCTAAATGGAAGTAAGCATTCCACATTTCATCTGAGGTGGTAAAATGTCACCAACAGTAGGGAGTGAATAACTACCTGCTGCTGCTGCTAAGTCACTTCAGTCGTATCCGACTCTGTGTGACCCATAGATGGCAGCCCACAAGGCTCCCCTGTCCCTGGGATTTTCCCGGCCAAGAGTACTGGAGTGGGGTGCCATTGCCTTCTCTGTATAAACTACCTAAGTGTATCTTAATACCTAGAGAGACAAAGAAAACCGTGCAAAGATGTATACTCAAAAACAATGTAGATCCAAGTCAAATTATTTTATAATGTTCAAAAATCCACAAGGAAGTCAAGAAAAGAAAAACGTTGAGAAATGAAGGAAACAAACACAGAACAAATAAGAAAATGGCAGACTGTCCTTAATAGTTAATAAGTCACTTTAAATATAAATGGTCTTAAACACATCAATTAAAAACCTGAAAATGCCAGGGTAGACACCTAAACAAGACTCAACTGTATGTTGTATAAAAAAAAAAAAAGTCGCTTCAAACATGAAAACATGTTCAAGTGGAGGTTGCAAAAATTACACACC
>NW_011445429.1:0-730 GCF_000754665.1 Bison bison bison | reverse complement strand
GGATAAAAGACTGACCCACATGGACCCAAGACAGATAGGCTCCTATACCCCTCGACTTTCTGTGTGTATAATAAGTGGTCAGACCACTGGCATGAGAAAGGATGAGAAGGTTGGGCAATAGGGGTATTTTCTCTCATCTTCTCTGCCTGATCACCATGGGATAACTCTGTTCCTGTACTGAAAACCACACTTTCGTCATGCTGCCCTCTCCCCACAGTGATCCTCAATGTTATGATTATCATTCTGAAAGGTGATAATAACTCCTCATTGTCATTAGCCATGGAAACTGTATAACCTCTTGGTTTTAAGCTCAACCCACACATAGCCAGTGAGAAAGTGTCATTTGTTACCTGCACTGTCCCTGATTTATAGAATACAGCTTACATTGAAATCTCAATGCCACACAAAAATAATTTAGTTTGCATCATACTGATTTTTGATTTTATTATCTTATGACACTTTGTTTTTTAGAATATAAAGTGGGATTGAGATTTCTATAACAAGCATCTCCTCCACTGGGAGTCAGCTAAACACTGTGCATAATTCACAAATAAGTCTGGAAGGAAGGAACAGAATAAGTATCCATTCCCAGAATAAGAGGTAGGCACTTGGTGGCTCAGAGGTTAAAGCATCTGCCTCCAATGTGGGAGACTGGGTTTTGATCCCTGGGTTGGGAAGACCTCCTGGAGAAGGAAATGGCAACCCCCTCCAGTATTCTTGCCTGGAGAAT
>NW_011445428.1:0-730 GCF_000754665.1 Bison bison bison | reverse complement strand
GACGCTCTTCCGATCTTAATATTAGGCCCCTTTGGATAAAAAATTAATCCACATTCTACTGGGCATTGATATAAGATTTCCAGAAGACAGAAGGGAGTTTATTTCAGTCCATTATATCATGGGGATGTAGTTAAAGGAAATATTACAGGAACAATGTTAATGTATTTCTAATTAGAAGGAAGCTGTCTTCCTTATTTGAATATTATCAATACTTTTCATAGTAGCATTTGAAACATTTTAGTTCTCAGTGTTCTTTGCATTGAATTTGCACAGCATAACCCCCTCTATATATTTTATTACTTTTGATTCTCACTGTTTTGACACTTGCTAGGTGCAGTTAGCAGTTGTGGTAGACAGAGCATATATTAATGTTTCCACCTTATAGCTAAAAGTATTGAATCCCAAAATAATCAAAGGGTGGGCTTCAGGCCACACCCACTAGCCTGTAATTGGCCATTAAGATGAAAGCTTGGACCTTCTGACTTCTCATCCAATATTCTTCCCTTTTCAAATGGATAAATTTCTTGGAATTGGATTTTGTGTGTATGATAATCTCCTCTGGGCTTCTCTGGTGGCTCAGACAGTAAAGAATCTGCCTGTAAATTAGGATAAATGAATTCAATCCCTGGGTTGGGAAGATCCCCTGGAGAAGGGAATAGCAACCCACTCTAGTATTCTTGCCTGCAGAATTCTATGGATGGAGGAGCCTGGCAGGCTAAAGTCCATGGGG
>NW_011445427.1:0-730 GCF_000754665.1 Bison bison bison | reverse complement strand
TGCCGTCTCTGGGGTCGCACAGAGTCGGACACGACTGAAGCGACTTAGCAGCAGCAGCAGCAGTGTATGGTATATGTTGTAATGTTTATGCATTTCATTTATATCCAGCCACTTGGTCATTTATGAATAGCTTTACAAAAGATGTTAATACATAGAAGTAGAGCAGAATTCCTGCCCCAATAAAACAATTTAGAAAAGTGTATTGACCATGTCCATTTATTCTTTATAATTAATTTGACAAATTAAGTATAATTTCAATCAAAAACTCTCCTAAGTAATTTTTAGGTGTATAAAATTTATATTTATCTTGGGGAAAATTGTCATTTCCCATTATTTGTGTTGCCATTCAAAAATAAAGTATTTTTGTATGGCTGTCCCCTTTACTTTTTACCTGAAACTAATGTGACATTGTTAATCAGCTACCCCCAACACAATATAAAAGGTTTAAAAGAATGAAATAAAAGAACAAGGTATTTCCTTTCCAATTAAGTAGCAATACCAATGAAACAGACAAAGACAAAAGAACTTCTTTCCTGCCAAGTAAAATAATATCAGTTTTTGCTTTTAGATTCTCCACACTGTTTATTTAATTTATTCTTAAATGCTTTTTATATTATTAAGGCTTTGTGAGCAGGCATTTTATAGTATATTTTGTAAACACTTATTATGACCAAATATAAAAATTAGTAATTTTACATGTTTCTTCAGATAATTGGACAACTTATCAAAC
>NW_011445426.1:0-730 GCF_000754665.1 Bison bison bison | reverse complement strand
GACTACTGGAAAAACCATAGCCTTGACTAGACAGCCCTTTGTTGGCAAAGTAATGTCTCTGCTTTTAATGTAGCCATAGTACACAAATATGATATCTTAACCCTCCTGAGTGCCCTGACTTGTCACCTCCACTGTGGTTTTCAGGGAGTAGAAATAAGGAATGTGTCTGCTCAGTTGTGTTTAATGCTTTTTTGACCCTGTGGACTGTAGCCCTCCAGGTTCCTCTGCCCATGGAATTTTCCAGGTAAGAGCACTGGAATGGATTCCCATTTTCTGCTCCAGGGGATCTTCCCAACCCAGAGATCCAATCCATGTCTTCTGGGTCTCCTGCATTGGCAGGTTGATTCTTTCCCTTTGCACCACCTGGGAAGCCCCAAATAAGGAGGAAAGTGGAATCAAATCAAGACACACGCGATCCAGCCCAAGTGATGAAGCTTCCTCTGCTCCTCTTCCACCTGTGTTCCTTTCCCCCGTATCCTGCCCTCTAGCCCACGGCCTCTCCCTCTCTCTAAGCTCCCTAAGAAGCTCCCTGCTTCCCTGAGAAGCAGTGTGTTATCACATGCATCATCAAATGATGTTTCCACACAAAATAAAGCTTCCCCCCAAAACGTGAGAGTTTGTCCCAGCTCTACAAAGAATCTGAACCACTCCTCCCCTCACCACCCCCCCAACCCGCCGCCCTTGAATGTCTGGCCGCCGTCTATGGGGTCACACAGAGTCGGACACGACT
>NW_011445425.1:0-730 GCF_000754665.1 Bison bison bison | reverse complement strand
TCTTTTACTTTTCAAATTATTTTTAATTTATTTAGGTCCCTTTTGTTTATTTTTGTTTTCATTTCCATTAAGAAGTAGGTCAAAGAGGATATTGCTGTGATTTATGTCAAAGAGTATATACTGCCTTAGCTTTCTTCTAAGAGGTTTATTATTTCTGGCCTTACATTTTAGTATTTAATCCATTTTAAGTTTATTTTTGTGTATGGTGATAGGAAGTATTCTAGTTTCATTGTTTTGCATATAGCTGTCCAGTTTTCCCTACACTGCTTATTGAAGGGGTTACCTTTTCTCTATCGTATATTCTTGCCTCTTTTGTCAAAGATAAGGTGTCAATAGGTGTGTGGATTTATCTCTGTGCTTTATGTCCTATTCCATTAGTCTATATTTCTGTTTTTTGTGTCAGTACCATCCTGTCTTGATGACTATAAGTCTGTAGTATAATCTGAAGTCAGGAAAGTTGATCCTTCTAGTTTCATTTTTCTTTATCAAGATTCCTTTAGCTATTTGGGTTTCTTTTTGTGTGCTTCCATACAGATTGTCTTGATGAAAGTGAAATAGGAGAGTGAAAAAGTTGGCTTAAAGGTCAACATTCAGAAAACTCAGATCATGGCGTCTGGTCCCATCACTTCATGGGAAACACATGGGGAAACAGTGGAAACACTGTCAGACTTTATTTTTGGGGGCTCCAAAATCACTGCAGATGGTGGTTGCAGCCATGAAATTAAAAGAC
>NW_011445424.1:0-730 GCF_000754665.1 Bison bison bison | reverse complement strand
TTGAAGAATTGGTGAATGTTAGATGTGGAAATGTAGGTGCTCTCCTCTCCTAAGGACCTGACCTGAGCGGGACACACACTTCCTCCCACACCCTGCTGGCCAGAACTTAGACTTGGGCCACACCCACTGCTGGGAGAGGCTGACGGGAAGTGCAGCCTTCCAGCCAAGCCACTGGAGCCTACCCAGACTTGGGCCTTCTAGTACTAAACGCAGGAGAGGGAGCCCCGGGGGCCAGGGAGCATCCCCCACTGCCCTAGAGACCCAGGGAGAATGATTGGTACCTAGGGAAGTGCTGAAAGATGTTTGAAAGCCAGTGCCTCATGGGCACTCCTGGTCCCTTATGAAAACCCCCAGGACCCCCTGATCGAGTGAAAAGGGCAAGACCTGAGCTTCAGGAGAGCTGGACTCAGTCGAGGTGAGCGCTCACTGCTTACCTGCACTTACATAAGACCCTCAGCCTCCTTGCTCCTCAGTAGTTTGCCAGTGAGATGGGGGTGTGGGACCCTGCCCCCTGATTCATGGGCTCCCGAGAGCGTGATGTGAGATCAGGAATGCGAAGCATCTCAGCACAGTGAAGGATGCGCTAACAGACGCGATGGCCCTCTTAGATTCCCAGTCCGCTTGCTCGTCGACCGCGTACACTTGAGTGACTTTCCTCCCCTCTGGGTCTCAGCTTTCACTTTTGTTTTGTTTTGTTTTCTTGTTTTTGAACCTGATTTTTTTTTTTTTT
>NW_011445423.1:0-730 GCF_000754665.1 Bison bison bison | reverse complement strand
ATAAAAGTATCAATTAGCATAATATATGTGTGTGTGTGTGTGTGTGTGTGTGTGTAAATATCAGGTATAGTGAGCTCCAGCTGAAAAAAGGCCAGATAAGTTTATTTTTGCATATAGATAATTAGTTATGCGTTACAGCATTACTCACAGAGCTAACTCTATAAAAATTACATAGCTGACTTTAAAGGCAAATTTATTAAGTCCTTCCTTTTTCATATCACAGAATCTTTAAACTGAAACATTTAACTCTAAAATCCATTTCTCTGATAATAATAATTAGCATAGATCAACTCAGTACCTTTTTTAATTAACAAAATAAGCTGGTAAAAAGTATGTTTTATAAAATGCCTTGACAGTATACTATCCTGAACAATGGATATAAACTAGTTTCATACTTTACAGTTAGTTTCTAATCAGTTTCAGTATCTGTTTCTCACAGTCTGATACAATGCTGCAACTTCAGAGTTGCACAACATTCTGGGGGAAATGTATAAAATTATTTACATTGAAATACTTAGTCCTGTACACAAGCATCATGACAATTTCACAAGAGTGGTCAAACTTTTTAAATAAAAATATTAATAAATTTTAATAGAATTAAGTGTTTGTTTCAAAAACTGTGACTCCATTTTAAAGAATCATTGTTCTCAAGTCCCAAAACAATTTTTGCTTTTCATGCCTTATTTGCAACCTAAAACATTAACTGATTTATGTCACTCACTCACCCATT
>NW_011445422.1:0-730 GCF_000754665.1 Bison bison bison | reverse complement strand
AAGGGTTTGACTTGACTGAGCAACTAACACTTTCAGCTATGTTTGGGGTTTAATATATTAAAACCATTCTAATCCACTGGAGTTTTCAATTAAGGTTGATGGAGATTCCAAAATATAAATTCCACTTAGTGGATTCAAAAATATTTTAAGCATCTCTTGGAAAGTAATAATCCTCTTTTGCATGTTGCAATAATAAGATGCTTTTGCAGATTATCTGCTAAAATCTTGAAGACATAAATTCAGAGTGGCTCAGGTGAATTACTTTTAAATGCTTATGCTGAGGAAAATGATTCCTTTTGTCACATTTTCTATGGATGTGCCTGCCCCAATTTTCTCCTCCTCTCTTGTGGGAAGATTGTGTCCCTTCCCTCAATCCCACAAAATCAGGCAAGGTGCCAAGAGCCTCCCACTTCTTTTTTTTTCCCCCCCAAGGTAGTGCCCTGAAGTGTTCAAGGTCGGGTACCTTCTTCCAATCTTGCAGAGTTGAACTGACTGCTAATATCAATGTGCTTTCTATGTGGGTTTTTGCTTGCCTTCTGCAGAGCTCACATTCACTATGTGTGGAGACTTGTGCACAATGAATGTGGAGGCGTGCATGTGTTGTCTCAGGGCACATACAGAATGCTGGGGGCACGTGTCAACCAATTATGGGGCACTGCAGATAAGGTGTCTAATGGGGTTCATGGGAGCGCCTCTTCTTGGTAAAGTTTGTAAGCCAGTTAGTAGGGTT
>NW_011445421.1:0-730 GCF_000754665.1 Bison bison bison | reverse complement strand
GAGTTGATGAAAATGTTAGACACAGGCAGCGTGGAGTATCAGCCCGGGAAGGAGTGGGAGCCTTGTGGAAAATAGATAACCTTGATGTTAAGAGCTATATCCTTCAGATATGTCTTCCCTTGACATATTGATGGCCCTTGAAAAGGGAAAAGCTGATTGTATGCAGAATGCAATCATTAAACCCACTTCAGCTCGCTGTTGATTAATTTGTTTTTTCCTGAAGGATCTAGTTATAGGGAAGGCCTCACTTGTACCAATAGAAGCCATTTTCTAGGCTCTAGCCTGTATACTTAACCCTCTGGGTGCAGAGGAATAATGAGGCTGGCATGGCCAATACAGGAAGATGGTCTCAGGATGTGTATAGGGTGGACTTGACCCTCACAGACATCCTCACCCTCAGCAGCACGACTCTTTTCCCCAGCACAGTGCTTATTTCCACTGAATACCAATTCTTTCAAAATGCCAAGGTCAGGCAGCCTTTTATTGAGACCTGGGAGTAGGATGAAATGGGAGCTTTGGATGCCCAGGGAGGCTTACTAACCAGGATTCCAGTGGTTTCTGGAGAGGACATGGCACTTAAGAGTTGTGTTGCACATTAGATAAAACCTTGCATAAATTTGGTCCAGTGACTGGAGGATTTGGTTTCTTATTGGGGTGTGTGTGTGTGTGTGTGTGTGTGTGTGTGTGTGTAGGAGGGATTTGTATGTAGAAAGATACAAAGGGATTTTTT
>NW_011445420.1:0-730 GCF_000754665.1 Bison bison bison | reverse complement strand
TTTTAGTTCCTCTTCACTTTCTGCCATAAGAGTGGTGTCATCTGCATATCTGAGATTATTGATATTTCTTCCCGCAATCTACATAGGATATATAAATGACCATAAATAACAATAAATATTCAAAACCCATTGTGTATAAATCACTTGCCTGTGAGCTGCATGAAATACAAAGATCTGGTCTTCCATGAGTTTGTAATCTAGATAAATAAGTAAAAATAGAGCATGCCAGAGAAGCAGTAGACTTAAGTGGTATAAGGATTTAGAAGAGTATAAATTGTTTTTCCTTCCTCTAAGACATCATGGCTGAAGTGGGATTTGAGTTAAAGAATGGAAGTAATGCCTAATAGTAATTCATGATGAAAATACTATTGAATGCTAACAAATTTAAATACAACATGTTTTTATTAAACCTCAGCAACCTATATTGAATATGAAAAAATAATGAAAATATGATATCAGCTAGTTAGAAGAGATGATTTTCTTTTTAATGGATTTCTTTGGTTTCAAGCTAATTGATAAAAACAGAAGTTCTGAAACTTTGTGTTAATTTGTATTTTATTTAGTTTTTCATTTTTGGTTTTGCCTGGGCTTCCCTGGTGGCTCAGAAGTAATCTGCCTGCAATGCAGGAGCGAGAGGAAGACACGGTTTGATCCCTGGGTTGGAAAGATCCCCTGGAGAAGAGCATGGCAACCCACTCCAGGATACTTGCCTGGAGAATCCCGTGGACAG
>NW_011445419.1:0-730 GCF_000754665.1 Bison bison bison | reverse complement strand
TTACTGAAAGCATGCCAGTTAATATAACAAGTAAATGTATCTACCTGTCTTAACTCAATGATAATTGAAAGATAATTGAAATGGTTTGTAAATACTACATGTAATCATACTGTGTTGTAACTGTATCTCATATCTCTCAGGAACATCTTGAATCAACCCATAGCTCTACTGCTAATTAGGTATTTATTAAATCCAGTTCAATTTAGCCCAATTTCAAGTGTCAATTTCCTATTTATTTTAGCTCTACATTTTCCCCATTCTACCCTCATCTTCCTCACCTGCCACCCCAAACACAGGCCAGACTTTGAGAATCAGCACTAGTCTGAGGAGTTGGGCAATAGGGACCTGTCTGTCATTTTCCTCTACTTCCAGCAAGTCTGGAGGTGAGGCCTGGACAGCCAACTTTGTTACAGGGACAAAAGTCCTTTTCACTTCAGAGTGCCCCGAGAGTCTTCACTCCATTTCAAGGGAAAGGAGATTTTCCAACATCAATTGTTGGGTATGTCAAATAAAATGAAATGTAGACTTAATTGGAAAGGCCACTACAAAAGGTACAATCCTCAGATTTCAGGAATATCTCAAAATCAAACAGAAAAATATTTTCTTTTATAGCAAAGAGTAAGAAATAATTGCCAACATCGTCTACATCATTGAAAAAGCAAGAGAGTTCCAGAAGAACATCTATTTCTGCTTTATTGACTATGCCAAAGCCTTTGACTGTGTGGATCAC
>NW_011445418.1:0-730 GCF_000754665.1 Bison bison bison | reverse complement strand
GAGTCACAAAGAATTGGACATGACAGTGACTGAGCAGAGCACAGCATGCAGGAGGTATCTAACAAGCATAGAAGAAATGAATAGGTTTGAGTGAAAATTTTCCCCAAAGATGTACTTCTGTTAAATCCTTAGTCTCCCCTTTACTGTGCTTGCTTCTCTCCTATAGAATGGCTATATAGCTTAGCGGTTAAAAGCTGATCTGAAACCCTGGTGTGAGTTCAAAGCCTGGATCCATTGCTTACTAGCCACTTGACCTTGGGCAAATTATTTCACTGTGCTTTAGCTTCTTCAACTTATATTGTATATAATAATAGTAGCTACCCACTATCATTACTATGCAGCCTTTATGAGTTAATTTGTATAAATTATTTAAAGTAGTGCTGACTGTATAATTATTATTAAATTAAACCTAGTTGCCTTAGGAGCTGGATTTTGACATGTGGTGTATATATATATATATGTGTGTGTGTGTGTGTGTGTGTATGTGTGTGTGTGTATTTATCTTCCCTGGTAGCTTAGCTGGTAAAGAATCTGCCTGTGATTCAGGAGACCCCGTTTCAATTCCTCAGTTGGGAAGATCCTCTGGAGAAGGGATAAGCTACTTGCTCTAGTATTCTTGGGCTTCCCTGGTGGCTCAGATGATAAAGAATTCAGCTGCAATGCAGGAGACCTGGGTTTGATCCCTAAGTTGGGAAAATCCCCTGGAGAAAGGACTAGCTACCCACTCCAG
>NW_011445417.1:0-730 GCF_000754665.1 Bison bison bison | reverse complement strand
TTTCCCCTTCTATTTGCCATGCAGTAATGGGGCAGGATGCCATGATCTTAGTTTTTTTAACATTTAGTTTTTTTAACATTTAGTCTTAAGCTGGCTCTTTCACTCTCCTCCTTCACTGTCATCAAGAGGCTTTTTAATTCCTCTTTGCTTTCTGGCATTAGAATGGTATCACCCACTCTAAGTGGTCTGTCCTTACTTATCTCTTATTTCACATAAAAACACTAAGTCAGAAAATTAAAATATGATTACCAAATATCCAGATGGTCCTACATTTTTAATAATGTTATTCCTATTCTTATGCAACTCTCCTAGTGAGTTTATTCCTATAATCTTGTTTACTTTTCTCCTACATGTAAATAATAGTGCAACCTTATTTTTCTTTAAGGTATGAAGATGAGTGGACTTTTGATTTATGACTTTCAGATTATTTGAACTTATGAAAGATTTTTTTACAGTTAATCATAAAATAGAATCAGAGATTACATTAAACACATTTGTTTAAGTGCAGAATATCTCTATAAATAATTTTTTAAGTACTAAACTGATACATTTTTAAAAATAAAAATAAGAGAAATTTTAAAGCAACTTCCATTATCATGGATACACTACCAAGGAAACTTTTTCAATAATTCACCAATAAGGTGAATTTACCTTATTTACCTTATTACTTTACCAATGCACTGAAATAATCTAAAGCAAATCAAGGTCATAAAATATAAAATATCTTTTT
>NW_011445416.1:0-730 GCF_000754665.1 Bison bison bison | reverse complement strand
TCCTGACCCAGGGATCAAACCTGGGTCTCCTGCATTGCAGGCAGATTCTTTACCATCTGAGCCACCTGGGAAGCATGAGTTTGAGCAAACTCAGGGTCGTAAGTTTGAGCAAACCCCTGGTGAAGCGCAGGCAAGCCTTGATTACTGCAGTCCATGGGTCCATGGGCTCACAAAGAGTCAAATATGACTTAGTAACGGAACAACAACAAACAGTGCTGGTGGAAAAGCAAATGGTGCAGCTGGAAAGCAGCATGGAGGTGTCCCAAAAATTAAAAAATAGGACTACCATGTGATTCAGCAGCCCCACTTCTGAGAATTTACTCAAAATATTATTATCAGGATCTCAAAGAGATATTAGCACTTCTATGCTTATTGAAATACTATTCACATTAGCCAAGATGTGGAAACATCCTAAATGTCCATCCACAGATGAATGGATAAAGAAAATGGAATACCACTCAGTCTTAAGGGAATTCTGCAGTATGTGACAACACAGATGGACCCTGAGGGCATTATGCTAAGTGAAATAAGACATTCACAGAATGACAAACGCTGCATGAGGCTACTTATATGAGGATCTAAAACAAATTCCTGGAGTGAAAGGGTGATATGGTGGTTGCTAGGAGCTGGAGGGAGGGAGGTATAGAGGGTGACCAGCCAACAGGCAACCCACTCCAGTGTTCTTGCCTGGAGAATCCCAGGGACGGGGGAGCTTGGCGGGCTGCCGTCT
>NW_011445415.1:0-730 GCF_000754665.1 Bison bison bison | reverse complement strand
GTACCCTCCAGGAAACAGCTAGCAAAAAGCTAGGGCCCTCAGTCACACACCATAAGGAAATAAATTTTCCTAACAATCTGAATAACATGGAAGCAGATTCTTCCCCAATCAAGCTTCCAGATGGGTAGCAAATCAGTCAACATCTTGATTGGATACTGTGAGATCCTGAGCAGAGGACCCACCTAAGCCATGCCTGGATTCCTGACTCCCAAAAACTGTAACCCAATAAATGTTTGTAGTTTTCAGTCACTAAGTTTGTGGTTGCTTGTTACGTGGTCATAGAATGGTACTCTGGTGTAGTTACCAGCACAGAAGTGGGGCTCATACTTGGCGATGGGTCCAACAGTCTAAGGTCTTTGCTGTGTCCTGTCAGTTATTTTGCAATGATTGGGGACCTTTAAAGTGGGCTTGCATGAGCTGATTGCAACTATTTTTAGGCCAAATTCCACTTTTCAGTAAGCAGTTAGTATGGAGTTGTGTTGGAGTTAAAAAATAATTGTTCCTTTAATCAGGTTATTCTTTCAGTTCCTATTACCTTTTTTTTCTTTTTTAAGTAATAGATTTTTTTTTTCTTTTTTAAGAATAGTTTCAGATCTACAAAAGAATTGAGAAGACAGTATGGAGTATTCCCATAACCATTCCTCCTCTGAGTTCTCTATATTACTAACATCTTGCATTAATGTGGTCAGATCAGATCAGATCAATCCCTCAGCTGTGTCTGACTCTTTGC
>NW_011445414.1:0-730 GCF_000754665.1 Bison bison bison | reverse complement strand
TTGTATTTCCATACACACTGTAAAATTTTTTGTTCTAGTTCTATGAGAAACACCATTTGTAATTTGATAGAAATTGCATCGAAATTGTAGATTGCTTTGGTTAGTACAGTTATTTTGACAGCAGGAAATGGTTTATTCAGAGTGGTTCTAGGGGTGTAGTGGCCACCTTGAATTAAATCAGATTCATTAAATCAGATCTGATTTTCCCAGCCTATGGCTCTTTGTGCCTGCAAAAGGCGACAAATGACCAGCCAGGACTCTGATGCTTTGGAAAACATGAACTGTAATTCTAAAACGCCAGCATCTTAAAGCATCAGTGGTCTGTCTGCGACCCTTCCTTTTCTTAATTTTAGTGTAATGTGGGTCAAAAGGAGAAGCAGACAGGAAAATGGTTGCCTCTCCTGGCATATGGTAATCTTGTGGAATATGAAAATGTGAGTCAAACAAAGAGACAGCCCAGTCAAACAGCACATATACACAGGGCTTGTATGGGAACTTGTGTGTGTGTGTGTGTGTGTGTGTGTGTGTGTGTGTGTGTGTACTTGTGCTTCTGAGAAAGATTAAACAGTAAAGAATGGAAGTAATGAAACATACTCAAAAAAAAAGGTAAAGAGAAAATATGATATAAAAACCTATAAAAAAGTATTAAAAAGTGGGTCATGAAAGAGAGAGAGAGAAAAGAAAGCTCAAGGGGGCATGAGGCTGGGGAAGGTGGATAAAAGAACTGACA
>NW_011445413.1:0-730 GCF_000754665.1 Bison bison bison | reverse complement strand
GGTGGGCTTCCGTCTGTGGGGTCGCACAGAGTTGGACATGACTGAAGCGACTTAGCAGCAGCAGCAGCAGCAGTGTGTATGTGTTACTCCCAGATTCTTTTTAAGAATTTACGCATTTATTTGCTAGGCCTTCACTGCTGCATGCAGGCTTTCTCTGCTTGCAGTGAGCAGGGGCTACTGTCCAGTTGGGGCGCACAGGCTTCTCGTTGCGCTGGTTTCTCTTATTGTGGAGCGCAGGCTCTAGAACATGCGGGCTCGCTAGTTGGGGTGCACAGGCACAGCTACCCTGCCGAATGTGGAATCTTCCTGCACCAGGGATCGAACCCATGTCCCCTGCATTAGCGGGTGGATTCTTCACCGCTGGACCACTAGGCAAGTCCTCAAATTACTAAGTCCCAGCACTAAAGTGAGGGAGTGAGTCCCTCTTCCCTCATTTTTGTTTATTTTTAAGCATTATAAAAATAGTGTTATGCTGTGTACCTTCTCTTCTGGGATTTAATGTTCCCCTAGCCCCATCAGAGCCAGGGCACATTTCTCTCCTGGCTCCCTCCCTGCCCTTCTGTCCCAGTGGATCACCCTGCCTGAGTCACAGCAATAACATCTTTCAGGTGCCACTTCAGGGAAGACCGGAGGTGACTTCTTCTCCTGAGCCTTTATCCAAACTGCTGGGACTCCCTCCTTCTGCGAGAAAAGCCATGAGCTCCTCAGCGCACATCAGAGACCAGATGTG
>NW_011445412.1:0-730 GCF_000754665.1 Bison bison bison | reverse complement strand
GTGTGTGTGTGTGTGTATATATATATATATATGCCTTCCCAGGTGGCACTACTGGTAAAGAACCCACCTGTCAATGCAGGAGACATAAGAGACACAGATTCAATCCCCAGGTTGGGAAGATCCTCTGGAACAGGGCATAGCAACACACTCCATGGAGAAATCAATGGACAGAGGACCCTGGTATACAGTCCATAGGGTCACAGAGAGTCAGACACAACTGAAGCAACTTAGCATGCATGAATATATATGTGTATATATACACACATATAATTTACATATGACATTTATGCAACTTTTCCATAATAAACTTAATAGTTGTATAGTATTTCACTCGAGGAATTTTTCTATAAAATTAGTACATAATTTTGTACACTGCAAAGATTTTATTTCTAACAATTCTCTTTATAAATGTTACTGAATTAAATGTTTTTACATGACTCTTTCATTTTGTTATGATACATTCTTCAGATTGGTTAATGAGATAAAGGAGAAAACTTAAACTATATGATATATCCAAAGGTCTCAGTTTTAAACATTTTATTTTTAATCCTATTTTGCTAACTTTCACTTTCTCTAATCAAGTATTTAAACCAATGCAAAGAAGTTTGACCAACCTAGATAGCATATTGAAAAGCAGAACATTACTTTGCCAACAAAGGTTCATCTAGTCAAGGCTATGGTTTTTCCAGTGGTCATGTATGGATGTGAGAGTTGGACTGTGAAGAAAGCT
>NW_011445411.1:0-731 GCF_000754665.1 Bison bison bison | reverse complement strand
TCCCCCACCCAGATCTTTGCATCATCTGGGTAGATTATTACAACCCCCCCCCTGCCACAACAGGATGGTCAGCATCAAAGAACACACACGCTTGGAACACACAATTCAGGTATTTTTTTTCTTATTTTCCCTTATCTTTTTAACTGCCTTTCTCAAGTCCTCTTTTTTTTTTTCCTTATCCACTTTTCAATTCTCAACCTAATTTTTCTATTTCCTATTTCCTTCCCACCTAATACTCTAAGTCCGTCCCCAAGTATAAATTTTATCATTAAAATTTAAAACTTAGATGAAAATCTAAGTTTTCATCAAAGCTTTCTTTTGTTATGGAACCGAACTTGGGGCTACTTTCCCAAGCAAGCCAAGCTACTGACACCAGATTGTTGTGAAGGAAAATACAGAGTTTGTTGCAAAGCACAAGGCAAGGAGAACAGGCAGCTCAGAAGACTCAACTCCCTGATGGCTTTCAGGCAAGAGTTTTAAAGACAGTAAAAAGGAGAGTATCATGGGGTGTGTGACCAGCTTGTGCACAGTTCTCTGATGGTGAGGTAACAGGATGATATTTCTGGAATCTTGAAATCATCAACCTTCTGGTTCTAACTGATTTGGGTTTTATGTGCTGGTGGTCACCATGCAGTTAACTTCTTCCATCTGGTTAGGGGTTTTAGTATCTGCAGAACAACTCAACATATGGCTCAGGATATCATCTAGAGCCCTTGAGGAGGAACTAAAGG
>NW_011445410.1:0-731 GCF_000754665.1 Bison bison bison | reverse complement strand
TCAAGACAGTGCTCACAGCAGAGCATCAATAACTAAGCATGTACCTCCACGAAGGAGGAAGCGGCTGGGTAGTTTCAGTAGAAGTCGAGGGAATTGGTGTTGAGATTGAGGCCCAGATGTCGTATTTTAAAATGTTCTGCTTAACTTTTAAAGTTAGTAATATTCATATAATATTGGAAGCTAAAATTTCAGTGGGAAATATGCCATCAATGATGAAATTATATTAAGAGTTTGTGTGCAAGTTACTGTGCAAAATTTAATTGTAACTGCATGGTCCATGCTCTCTTAAGAGCCTGCTGTTAAGAACAGTAGAGTCTGAAGATTCAGTTGAATTGCCTACCCATGGTCCTGTTTTCAAACTTTTTAAAAATTCAGTAAATGTTTACTGGAGACCTGTTATGTCCCTGGCATTTTCGTGCCACCAGAGGGTTATAGTATCAATTAAAACAAAAAATATTTCCCCTAAGAACCTGAAATTCTCCAGGGGGAAGAGTAAAAAGAAAAATGGCTTTTACTCTGATGAGAAAGGAAACAGTTGCTGGGTTTTAAGGAGTGGCATGATCTGATTTTGTTTTATCTATATGACTCTGGTCTTTTGTTTTGAGAATAGTATGTGGTGAGGCAAGGAAAGAATCAGCTGGGGGCTTCTTGTAATAATCAGATGGGGATGATAAAGGCTTGGATGGCAGTAGTGGCGGTGGAGATAGGGAGAAATAGGCAGAATTTAGGTA
>NW_011445409.1:0-731 GCF_000754665.1 Bison bison bison | reverse complement strand
CCCTCCTGCCAATGCAGGAGACAGGTTTAAGAGACATAGGTTGATCCCTGGGTCAGGAAGATCCCCTGGAAGAGGTCATGGCAACCCACTCCAGTATTCTTGCCTGGAGAATCCCATGAACAGAGGAGCCTGGGGGGTCCATAGGATCGCAAAGAGTTGGACACTACTGAAGCGACTTAGCATTCACACATTCATATGACTGCATATATATGATGTTTTAAAGGAATTTTTAGCTACAGTTAAGGAATTCAAACAGAGGAAAAGAGCTATATTTATAGGCTTTCCACCAAAATATACATAAATAAGACTATGTTTAATAAGCTAAGGCAATGTAGAATCTTCATCGGAAAGCTCTTAGGGTGTTAGTCAAATGGACTATGCTAAAACCCATTTCTGCTACTTACAAGTTGTGTGAACTTGCTTACAGGGCTTAACGCACTAAACAACTTTCTCATGTATAAAATGGGAACAATAAGACTGATTGTGCTGGATCTGAGATGAGATATGTAATCTGGTGAGACATACTAGGAACTTAATAAACAGTAGCTGCTCTCATAAGTAGTAATTATGATAGTTTAATTATTGGCCCAATGTCACACAATAATGTCCATCATGAGAATGGGCTTGTTCTCCAGATAAGCCGCATAGAAACTGTGAGCAATCCTCTGTTTCAAGGTCACAGATTACTCCTCTCATCTAGGAGAACCAGCACAAATGCATAGTTGAGCCTG
>NW_011445408.1:0-731 GCF_000754665.1 Bison bison bison | reverse complement strand
GACAGAGAATGAAAGGAGCTGCCAGACAGTTGCCCAAGGGACGAGATCACCAGCACCCCAATGACAAGGAGTGTCTGGTTGACATTTAAATCATTTGAGCCAATTCCAGCCCTTTCTAGGGGTGTTAATGGAGTCCTTCCCTGACCTTTTTCACTAAATCTCAAAAGGGATGGGGCACCCCCGGGTCAACTTCCCCCACACTCTCAGAAACTATGAGCTGGGGTCATGGTGCAGGAACTATTTAGAATCCAGCACCAGCATGCCAGGACAGAAATAGATCTCCAGGGAGGCTCCGGTGTCCAAGAGCCAGTGGCTCAGGCCCCAGCTGCCTCGGGACTTCCACTGCTATTACCAATAAATTAAACTTGTTTTTGTTTCTCCTGCCCTGGAGAAATAGCCGCTGTCAGAGCATGGAATCCAGGAGGGCAGGCTCTCAATGAAGGAACGCCCGAAGGGGCCCCATGTGACCCTCTCCTCTACACTTTTTGCCCCTCTGGGAAATGGAGTTGGTCACCCCAGTTACTCACATGTGGGTCCCAGGAGCTCCTGACTGTCCCATGAAGTGTGGCCCCTGGAAGACAGGAACCCTCCACAGACATCATGGGGTTAGTCAGTTCACAGATCTGAGGTCAAGTGGCTCCATATCCACAAACAGTGAGGGTGCCCACAACCCAGGGGGTCTGCTCATCCATTACTACCACAGGAGAGATGGGTGCTGAATGATGCTTGTG
>NW_011445407.1:0-731 GCF_000754665.1 Bison bison bison | reverse complement strand
GCTGGGAGGCATGGAGGCTATGCATAAAGAATAGTTTCTGATTCACAGCACAGATGACTCCACAGGAGGCTCTTCTGCCCCTTCCTACTTTGCTGGGCACAGAGAGCACAGCTCGGCAGGGCAACATGAGACAGTGTGTGCTGAGCTACAGTTCCTGCTACTGCAGCCCCTTCATGCTGCCTGGGGAGGATCACTGATACATGCTTCTTACATTATCGTGTCTGATTGGCTGAGCCCAGGTCACGTGGCTACATCTTAGCTGCAAGAGAGGCTGAGAAAGTGAGTTCCTGGCTTCTACCTTAAAGAGCAGTGGACTTAAGGAAGGAAATTCTCCAAATACAGATGAGTGTGTGTAGGTGGTATGATGAAAATAAGTGAAAAAAAGGAACAAAACATCAGATGTTTATTCAGACTTTTAAGATCACCCTGTTTCTATTTTATTACATTGCCTCTTGAATTGAGAAAAGCAAACCTTCTAAATCATAGATGCAAACACTCACACTGCAGGGCTTATTTTGTAAATTTTATGTATCTATTTATTGTACTATCAATGCTGTTTTACTACTAAGTTAATATGCAAGGTTTGTAAAAGACATTTCACAGAGGTTCTTTTGTTTTCCCATGGGGATACAATACCAACCTAAAAGCAAAAGAGGTAAGGGTTAAGAAATAAGCTCTTTAATCCTGATATTTCTATGGAATAGCTGTGTGCTGCTGGAGAGTCCTTAACG
>NW_011445406.1:0-731 GCF_000754665.1 Bison bison bison | reverse complement strand
TGCTAGTGGTGGGGTACAGGGAACGGAGGGAGAAAGCCTGAACAGAAGTGTGTGAGTTAATGCCATGAGGAAAAGATTAAAGGGCTGGTTTTGGAGGAAGGGTTAGGTATATTGGAAGGAATTATGATAATCAAGGTGGCTGCTGGCTTGGGAGTATGTCTTCTTTCTCTTGTCTCTGAAGACTCCTCAACTAAGTATTCGCACTTGGTACAAGATGCGGCTCTCCATGCCTCCTCCTCCTGAGTTCTTGTTTCCAGTCTAAGGGATACATCTAGTTCGCAGACCATTTACAGAGGCCAACTGGTGAACTGGCCCAGCCCTAGTCCAGGGATTGCACTGGGTCTTCCTGGCTCTGGAGTCACTAGCACCCCCTGCTTCAGGGCTGTCTCACGGAGAGTGATTAGCAGAGATTTTGGACAAGTTTAGGTTTATAGGAGAAATGATGAATCTAAACATTTGGGACATGAGCCAAGAGTTGGCCACAACTGAGCGACTAAGCGCAGCACAGCATTCACGTAATATCCATTAAGGGGAAACATGTTAATTCCAGATATAATTTGGAAGACTTCTATTGAATTTAAAAATGTAGTCTTCCTCAGCATCTATTATATGAGAAATGCTCTTGTTTCACATCAAATAAAACACAGCAATTGCTGCTGCTGATGCTGCTAAGTCACTTCAGTTGTGTCTGACTCTGTGTGACCCCATAGATGGCAGCCCACCAGGCTCCC
>NW_011445405.1:0-731 GCF_000754665.1 Bison bison bison | reverse complement strand
GTGTAAAAAAAAAAAAAAAAAAAGCTCATGTAGGTGAGATGACCTGCTGTTGGGGACCCTATGATTAGTGATGCTTCTTGTTTATGCCTTGAAAAAGATCAGAGTTCTTTGGGCTTCACACAGGGACCACCAGATACCTGAGGAGGCTTACGTTGTTGAGTGGTAGTCTGTGTTTTTTCCTCATTTCTGAAATTCACCTCACTGACCAACCATATAATATTCTGGGTGGATAGGCAGAGACTACAATGTTTTCTTTTTTCACTTATTTAGGCTGAAGGAGAAAAAATAGACTCTAAAGAGGTCCTGATCTATGAAGAGGATTTAGATGAAGGAGATGGCGCTGAAGGTGACTTGGAGGAAAGCGCAAAATTAAAACTCTTCTGCAGGCTAGCCTCCATGGCCTCTAAGCTGAGAGAGTTTATTGGCAACATGATAACCACTGCGGGGAAGGTTGTTGTGACGATTTTACTGGGTTCATCAGGTGAGAACCTCCAAGTCCTGGGGCGCACAGGGAGCCAGCTGGCGAATGATGAAAGAAGGAAACTATTCTATTCCGCCGCAACAGAATCATAACTGTAGCTTTTGTGAAACTGGCCATGTGTACAAACCACGCACACACGCTCACACGTAGCTTTTCCCGTTCAGTTGTAGGTTTTATGTATTAGATGGTTTCTGTTAACCTCTGTAAAGCAGTCTTTTCCCTTAGCAGTTAGGTGGCGTTGTTTTCTACG
>NW_011445404.1:0-731 GCF_000754665.1 Bison bison bison | reverse complement strand
GGAAATGAACAGAGATCATTCTGTCATTTATGAGACTGCATCCAAGTACTGCATTTTGGACTCTTTTGTTGACTATGATGGCTCTTCCATTTCTCCTAAGGGATTCTTACCCACAGTTGTAGGTGTAACATTTTCATCACCCCTCAAAAAGAAACCCCACATCCTTTAACCTCCACCCCCAGCGTTGCCAGGAGGGGCAATGATAGTAGTGTCTCCTGGGGCTACTGCATTTGGGGCTTTGTGTTGTATTTCTGTCCCTGACACCCTTACCACGGCTACCTTCTGATGAGCACACAAGGGGAAGGTGGAAGAGAAATTGCCACAAATGTAGCTGTGAAAGCACATGCCTCCTTAGACAACTCTGGATCTCCTGCTTCTCGTGGCCTTTGGCCCAGAGTCCTTCAGAACTGCCTCGTCTCCTCAATGAGGCTCCTTCTGTGTATATTCTGTGCTGTGGTTTTCTCCTTTGGTGGTGGTTGTTGTTTCTATATGTCAGATCTGATTCTATCTGCTCTGTGTCGTTTCAGAATTCCTAAATCTCTCTGGTCTTCTGATTCACTGGTGACTCCCTATCTTCCCCAACATTGTTAAAATGGTCTTTTTGTTCTTTTCTCCTCCTTTTTTGAAATTTCTCCTTGGGCTTCCCTGGTGGCTCAGTGGTAAAGAATTTGCCTGCCAATGGAGGAGATGTGGGTTCAATCCCTGGTCTGGGAGGATCCCACATGCTGTAG
>NW_011445403.1:0-731 GCF_000754665.1 Bison bison bison | reverse complement strand
GCGCCGGGGCTTAGTTGCAGCCTGCAGGATCTAGTTCCCTGACCAGGGGTCTAACCCAGGTCCTCTGCATTGGGAGCTTGGCGTCTTTACTGTTGGACCACCAGGCAAGTCCCAGCTTTGGTTTCTCTGAATCTCCTAGACTTACATACGTTAGTCCAGTGCTTCTCCAAAACTGCTCTAGGGAGCTTTTAATTTGCCCGTTGTGGTAACATGTAATTGACATAAAATGTGTATTTTAACCATTTTAACTACACAGTTTGGTGGCCATAAGTACACTGACACTGTTGTACAACCATCAGTATCTATTTCCAAACATTTTTGTTTATCCCCAAGAGAAATTCTGTAACCATTAAGCCACAACTCCCTAGTAACTTCTAGTGTGCTTTATGTTGTTGAGTCTAAATATTTCACCCAAATGGAATCATACAATATTTGTCCTTTTGTGTCTGGCTCATCTCACTGAGGATAATGTCTTCAAGGTTCATTCATGTTGTGACTTGTGTCAGAACTGTATTCCTTGTTATGGCCAAATACTATTCCACTGTGTATATATACCACATTTTGTTAATCCATTCATGTGTTGACAGAGTTTTGAGTTGTTTCCACCTTTTTGCTATTGTGAATAATGCTTCCAGGAACAGGGTATACAAATGTCTGAGGCCCTGCTTTATATTTATATATATATATATATATACATATATGCCTTTGGTATATACTCGGATGTAGAATTG
>NW_011445402.1:0-731 GCF_000754665.1 Bison bison bison | reverse complement strand
TTCCTCCCTATTTCTCTTTGTATGTAACTCTTCTAGCCCACTCACCTGACTTCCTAAGGAGATGTCCTAGAAAATACCAAGGAGACACAATCTGTATCTTCAGTCTCTCGCTTTCAAGTGGCTCTTTCCTCTTCTAGCATTCTTAAATCTCTCCCATCTGGGATAGGTGGGTAGGGTCTGCAGACATCAGGGACCGTGTCTTATTCTGAGACTACATATTCTAATAAGCATTTCAGTAGATTTCTGTTAAATGAATAAATTGGTAGGATGGAGGAACTGGACAAGCTAGGGTCACAGGTTTCTGGGTTCCCACAGTTTGCTAAAGATAGGGTTCTAGAGGGCCAGGGAGGCAAGGGGTAAGGATTGCATGATGATTTCTTGAAGAAATTTACTAGAAATTCTAGTAAAGAATCCTGACTTAAGGGCAAGAAAAGAGAGATATTAAGGGCTCCTTTCTGGATTGTCCAGTTTGTTGCTCAATAAGCACTTATACACAGATTCATGTTTAAAACAAGATCAGTTATAATACCAAAAGGTGAAAGGGGAAGATAAAATAAAACTTCAATTCCAATATAAAGTTACATTTACAAAAGTGACACAACCAAAGCAAATAGATCCATTAACAGGGTCTTGGAACTGTGGTGTTGGAGAGGACTCTTGTGAGTCCCTTGGACTGCAAGGAGATCCAACCAGTCCATTCTAAAGGAGATCAGTCCTGGGTGTTCTTTGGA
>NW_011445401.1:0-731 GCF_000754665.1 Bison bison bison | reverse complement strand
TTTTTCTCTCTAATTTTATTTTATTTTTAAACTTTACATCAAGACTTTTTGATGCTGCCCATATACCTAAAGTGAAGGGGGAAATGGTCTCAGGCAAATAACCCTTTGAAGTGCCTTTTCTTAAATTTTAGAAGAATGAAAAGATGCATCATTTGTTATTCAAAACTGATATCTGTTCTGACAAAAGTAATACTAATATAAGGTAAATTTTTCAGCTAGAGTTACAATGGATAATAAAATATTTTTTAGCAAAGGATTTATTTACCTAATTTCAAAACCATTTCATAAATTTGGTTAGATTGGCTTTTAATGTTACATTACCCTTAATGGATTATTATTTTTTGAGACTTTTGATGGAAGATAATATAACATTTATTTTTGCCTTAAGCAGGAACCACAAATAAACATACCAATTTATTCTTCTTATTAGTTTATCTATTTGAAATGTTTTTTTTGAATGTTTAATAATGTCATATGATCAGAGGCTTTATGAGTGACTGAACAGACACGTAATTATATTTAGTATTTGATCAATGAGTGAGCTAATTACACAGAAGCAATATGAATCTCTTGGTTCTTAGTGAAAATAGCAACTCCTACCTGTTTTATTTTAGACTTTTTTTAATCTAAAAGAAATTAGGAATATAAAAGTCTAATACATGGGAATAAAATTTTTAGATTTGATTAAAACTGTTTCAAGTACTATTCTATAATTTCCTATATACTGAAAC
>NW_011445400.1:0-731 GCF_000754665.1 Bison bison bison | reverse complement strand
GGCTGGACATTTCTGATATGATACTGAAGTCAAACCTGTTTCATCACTGTCAACTATGAGTCATTCATTCCTAAATTGACTAGACAGAACCTGGGAATTATAGCTCTGTAGGGGCAAAGGGGTATTTAAAGATCACCTATTTGAAGTTCTTCATAAACAAATTGAAACAGTAGATAAGGCAAATAAAATGGAAAATAATCTTCATGGAAGAAAATGAGGTTTGACGATAATAACAGATTACAATGACCACAGGAGTCATTAGGAGGAGGATCTGGGAGGGACCAGGAATTCCATCAGCCTTTCTAGTTGTGAACATCCTGGAGGCTGAGGTAGGAGCCATATCACATGACTTCCAGAATTCCCCCCATTTGGAGGGGGTCTTCCACAGTCAAAAGACCATGCTCCTCAGGATTTGTCAGAAAAGAACCAGCTGGAGAGAGTGAGGGGAGTGGGAGAGTTCTTATCTAAAATGCAAGTTTCCAGGTCTCAGACCCTGAAAAAATGGTTAAGAGCTAGACTTTAACAAGAACTCCAGGGAATTCCCAGGCACATTAGATATTAAGGAGTACTGGATTGTGATTCAAGGATTCTGCTGACTTTATAAACTGAGCAACTTATTCCGAACCATGATTTTGTTTTCTTTCGTCCCCAAGTTTTATCCGTAATGCTGTTCAGTCACCCAGCTGTGTCTGACTCTTTGCGACTCCAGCAAAGAGCACGTGGACTGCAGT
>NW_011445399.1:0-731 GCF_000754665.1 Bison bison bison | reverse complement strand
CAACTTGAGCAAAAAGCTGCTACTTCATCTGATGGTAATTCTGTTCTCCCCACTCAAGTGGGATTTGCTTATAGTTCTTACTATTTGTGCCACTAATGAGTCCTTGCTTTCTCCTTTGGACAGGTGTAGTATTCCCTTATTTTCCACGACTGGGGCGCTACAATCTCAATTTTCATGAGGCACAGCAGGCTTGTCTGGACCAGGATGCTGTGATTGCCTCCTTTGATCAGCTGTATGATGCCTGGCGGAGTGGGCTGGACTGGTGCAACGCTGGCTGGCTCAGTGATGGGTCTGTGCAATATCCCATCACAAAACCCAGAGAACCCTGTGGAGGCCAGAACACAGTCCCTGGCGTCAGGAACTACGGGTTTTGGGACAAAGATAAAAGCAGATATGATGTCTTCTGTTTTACATCCAATTTCAATGGTAAGATATTAACCATACTACCTTGTTTGTTATCCCAGAAACCAATACATACTATGATATGACATTAAAATTTTAATCTTATCTACTTAAAAAAAGAAAAATCTTTGAAGTATTATGAGAAGCTCTGTAATATCATAATGTTTAAAAATCCACACAGATACCAAGCAAAAGTACACATTTCCATGATTCTTTGGTTTTATTGCATCCAACTGTTGCTGTGAAATAGTTTGTCATGTTTTATGGAGTCTTTTTCTTACTGCCAAAGATGCTGCTGCCACTGTGTGCCCTCCATAGGATATAGATCT
>NW_011445398.1:0-731 GCF_000754665.1 Bison bison bison | reverse complement strand
TTGATTCCATGAGAAAAAATTTTTAAAGGAAGACGCTCTGAGTTCTGTCTGCTGTGTGGGATGGGGGCAGGGTGCGCTGTAGGCGCCACCTCCTCCGACCAGGTCCGGAGTCTGGCAAAGGCACCGTTGACCCCAAGCTTCCCGGTTGCTGAAAGTGCCCTGCGCGTTCAGTTCAGGAGGCGCAGTCCCACTCCACCCCTGCAGGGGCGTCCTAATTTCCTCGCAAGCTGTGCCGGGCGGTACTAACTAGGTGCATGTGAGGTGTCCGAAGGCTGCAGCGGGAAAGACGGTCCGGGCAGGGGCCCAGCCGACACCTCCAAGTGGCCACGCTCAAGGGCATGGTGCGTCGGGGCTTACCACGTGGGAGTGGAGAACCCCTGTCCAGACTTCCCGCCTCTCTTTGGGAAGGGCGTCCCACCCTCGTCAGGCCCCTAGAAGAGAACACGGGCACAGCCGGGACTGCGGACTTTACTCAAACACTGGAGACCCCCGCTACCACCCTCCCAATTTAGCCACTGCTGGGGGCCAACGCCGAGATCACGTGGTTCAGAAACTTGACCAGCGAGGCGTGCATGTTGGGGCTGAAGTCTCCGGGGTAGTGCCGGGCGAGGGTCACCAGCAGGCAGTGGCACAGCAGCTGCAGACAGACAGAATGGTTCCCACGCGGTGCACCACCCCTTGCCTGGTGAGAGCCCCCTCCCCCGGCAACGGGCGTCGGCCCCACCCGCGAG
>NW_011445397.1:0-731 GCF_000754665.1 Bison bison bison | reverse complement strand
TTTTTTTTTTTTAATTTTATTTATTTTTTAAACTTTACATAATTGTATTAGTTTTGCCAAATATCAAAATGAATCAAGCTGAACTTTTCCCTCCCTTCTTCCCTTTCTTTCTCATACCTATCAGTCCACTATGAACCTGATACCACACTGGGCACTGATGATAAGAGGAAAGAGAATTCTAGCTTCCTAGGGGTTTACAGTAGAGCCCTCTCTCTTCAAAATGTGACCCATGGGGCATCCTCATTGGCAGCTCGAGGGAGCTGGTTAGGGACACAGAATTCACGTTCCACCTCAGATGTCCTGACTCCGAGTCTGCACTTCCAGGAGGATCCCTAATTGACCTGTGTGCACATAGAGTCAAACAGGCACTGCTGGAGACTCCCCAGGTCAGAGGTCTGCCGTCTGGGGCTGCAGTCAGGCAGCCGTCTGGATTGCTGCTGTTTGTTAACTTTTCACTGTCTGTGATCTGGGAGTGACTGTTTTACATTTTTAAATGGTTATATTTTCAGTGGCTCTATGACTCCTTACTTCTATTTTAAGAGCCTCCATTTTGTCTCTTGGACTGCAAACTCTATAAACTCTTTACTTCCTGGCTTTTTAAGCAAAAGTCTGCCGACCCATGTTTTGGATTCTAGATGAATCTAGAACCCAAGGTTTGGATGAAGGCATGGAGGAAAGCTATCTTTTGAATAAGTATGGTACCATGATACTGAAAATATCTGTCAAACCAC
>NW_011445396.1:0-731 GCF_000754665.1 Bison bison bison | reverse complement strand
TCATATATTCCCTTTTCTTATTGCTGTAGTAATTCCCTTTTCTTATTGCTGTAGTAATTCCCTTTTCTTATTGCTGTAGTAAGTTTTCCAGGTTTGCCTGGTGCTTGTCTAAAGAAGTCTGTGTGAAGAGTTCTAGCTCTGTAAAAAGATATCAAATTTGGTCCCACTGAACAATTCCAGGAAAAAAGCTTTCAGCTCCCACATGCTCTTAGTCTTGTGAAAACAACTGATAATCCCCATTCTCATTCTTAGCTTATCAGGTGGAACTGGGAAGCCCAAGGAAAGAAAAATTTAGAGGCTAAATGTTCTTTGTCCCAGTGAGAGAAACATACTTTAGCCTTTTAATCTGTCACTTTGCCTCTAGGTCTGCTTCCATCATGGCTACCACAGCGACCATTCCATGGTTCTAGTCAGATCCTCCTTAAAAGTATTTGATGGCTTTCCTTTGCTGTCAGTGCAGATTTCAAATTCCGCATTATAGTATCTGCGGTACGTTCCTCTCTCAGCTCCAGCCCGCCATTCCACAGAGTAGTGATCTCAGGAGACCCTGGGAAAAGTAAGAAAAACCACCAATTGGGGTTCAGATCTGGATTCTTGAACTGACTCTGTTACTATGTTACTCTCAGTTCTTCCATTGGGTCAGTTCAGTTCAGTCTCTCAGTCGTGTCTGACTCTCTGCAACCCCATGAATCGCAGCACGCCAGGCCTCCCTGACCATCACCAACTCCCGG
>NW_011445395.1:0-731 GCF_000754665.1 Bison bison bison | reverse complement strand
GACTGAGTGTGCATGCACACACACACACACACACATTAAAACACCACAGTAATAACTGACATGTGCCAAGATTCACTGATGGACAATAAAATGACTGGATGAAAATTTTAAGTAGAAACAGGACATTTACATAGTCTTGAAGTATATTATCAAAATGTTTAGTTTAAAAACAGAAAATTAGTAAGTTTGCTGTGCAGAATCCTAGCAGACAGCATCTCAGTTTGGTGACCAAGGTTAGTTATCACCAGTAATGCATATTTCCTGATATGATGTACTTAGAACATTACTAGAAAAACTGGTAAAATCTAAGCAAGTTCTGTATTTTGGTTAACAGTATTATGTCAAATTTGTCAAAATTAAGAAACTAAACTTGTTTCTTAATTTTGACAAATATTCAATGGTTATTCAAGACATCAACGTAAGGACAGGGATAAGGGTAAGTTGGATGAAGGGTATATCTGAGCTCTGTACTATTATTTTGTAATTTTTCTGAAAGTCTAAAATCATCTCAAAAAAAGTTTTTTTAAGTGAGGCCTTTCTCAGGACTAGAGGATATAGTCAGCTATTTATTGAAAAAGCCAGATCACACTATACCTCTGCTCAAAACCTCATAATGGCTCTCGTGTGTCTGTGTGTACGTTAATCGCTCGGATGTGTCCAACTCTTTGTGATCCCATAGCCTGCCAGGTTCCTCTGTCCATGGGATTCCCCCGGCAAGAATACTAGGGTGG
>NW_011445394.1:0-731 GCF_000754665.1 Bison bison bison | reverse complement strand
TTAAACTCATCACCATGCCATTTTACAGAAAAAAAAAAAAAAAGTCAAAGCTGAGTCCTTGTCAGTGACAGTAAGATACTGAAGTCTGACAATTCTCTTAAAGATAACCCAGATTGTAAATCAACAAAACAGAGAAAAAGACTCATCAAGAAGAGCAATAAACTAGACCATTAATGAGTGCTGCCTCTTAAATGGAATGGCCAATGGAGCCCCAGAGTAAAGAAATTGTTACCTTTTAAACAGTGTTTTTATTTTTGTTCACAGTTACCTTTGCATTTTTAGACTAAGGCATAGAAATCATCAGGTCATATTTTTTATTATATGTACAGAAACTTCCATTTCTGTGTAAGGGTATCAGTATCATAGCTAGAAAATTCATAAAATATAAACCAGCTATTTCTGGAAGTGAATTAAACACTTGGAAATAATTTCAGAGTTTACAACATTTCTAATAGCACTTAATTTAGAGCCAGATCTGTGTTTATTGAAAAAAGCTGTCTCAATTTAGGAAGAAAAAGAAAATGTGTGAATAAGCTTGTGTGTATGTGTGTATATATGTATATGTGTTTATGGGATGGAGTTGAGAAAAGAGTGATGGTGTTGTACTGAGAAAAAACAGAATCTAAAAAGTTGAAAGGAAGAAAAATAGGAAATAAATTTCTATAAGAATTTGGAAGAAAAAGAAATAGTTTTTCTGCAGAAAAATGAAGTGACCAGATTAGAGAAATATT
>NW_011445393.1:0-731 GCF_000754665.1 Bison bison bison | reverse complement strand
TTTAAAAAAAAAAAATTGGTTCTACCAGTTTATTTGGGAAACTTGAGTCTCCGGGAAACTTGAGTCTCCCGGAAACTTCCCTCTCTTCCTTTTGGCCCTGTTACCGTTCTTTAAATATACTTTTTTCCCTGGTGATTCATGGAAGTTGACTTCTTTTCCCCGATAACCCAGGAATTGGGTTTCTTAGTCTCCAAAGGGCCTGGCTCTCAGAGAAGCCCAGCGTGTTTCTGACCAGCGTGGAGCAGGATGTGAGTACAGCTGTTCCTGGCCTCCTTGTGGGGAACAACTCAGGCTGTGGCTGTCTTGCTGTGTGAATGGGACCAGGCCCTGGCTTTCTGCCTCCCCTGGGCCACTTCCACCCTCTTCTCACAGGCTGGACGGGAGTCGTCTCTAAAGACTGCCGCCTGCCTGAGCTGAGAAGTGTATCAGCTTTTTCACTTCAGAACTCTGGGCCAAATGTAAATATTCTCTCTCAGCCTGCTGTTAGCCTTAGCTGGGAGGCTAAACGTTTAGTTTGATGGTTAGTGTTTGTGCCGAACTGTCTACTAAGAACATAATCTAACCATAAAAAGGAAAAATTCTAGACTGATAGGATAGTCTTTTAAATCCTCTGGTGTTAACTGTGGCTGTGGTTTTTCCCAAATTTCTCCAGAGGCTTTTAGGTACATTAGCACAGGCAGGATTCTCAGCCCCGTTGGTAGAGAAAAGCTGAGAAGTGTTAGGGGCCCCGT
>NW_011445392.1:0-731 GCF_000754665.1 Bison bison bison | reverse complement strand
GGGGTCGCAAAGAGTCGGACAGGACTGAAGCAACTTAGCAGCAGCAGCAGCAGCAACAACAATCTGTGAAGATACATTTGCCTCAGAGATGGAAGTTTCAGATGGGTCCACACCTGTTTTTAAAGACATTTGTAGTTTAATGATGGTATCTGAGCACTGGCTGATGCCTTTTATATGGAAATGGAAAATAGAGCCTAGGGGAGGAGGAAGATAAGATGATTTTTTTTAACTTCTCTTTGTATTTATCTGTGGTGTTGGACCCCTGAAGTTCCCTCTCTATAAGCGGACCACTGTTTCTTTCCCTCGCTAAGAGTGGTCCTGCTTGTTCTCATGGCCCTCGGCATTTCCTTGCATTGATCCGTGCTATGTTACTTCCTCTTTCTCCTGTGACCATAGTCCAGATCAGAGCTGTGAGGTCGAATCCTTGGTTCCAGAGTCAGCACTGTGTGCTACTTGCTCAGTGCATATTGGCTCTCAGAATAACCACATACAAGCTTTTTTTAGAAGTCACGGGGAATGTGCGTCCACTTCTGAGTACAGCAGGAGGCTATAAATCCCTATTGCAAGTATGTGTCAGACATGAGGCTGGATGGAAATTCAGATTCTTGAAAAATTCCAAGATCTCTTTCATTGCCATCCATTTTTGTGGCTTATATATTTATCCAGGCTAGTTTTCACTTGAGTCAGTTACACTTAGCCAGCGTTTCCTCTCCAGTAAGTTTCCAAAAGCC
>NW_011445391.1:0-731 GCF_000754665.1 Bison bison bison | reverse complement strand
TAAGCTGTTAAAGAAGCATAAGTATAGACATATAATTAACTCTATTAAAGTCTTCGGTGTTTCATCTTTAGCTGGTGTACTATATTTCTGATAATTCCAACTTGACACCATTTTCAGATTCTTTTGGATACAATTTGCTCATTTCTGTAGTTTAAAGAACTTGCAAACTCTCATAAGTACTGAGTAAATATATAACAGCAGTGGTTTGAATTGCTATGAAAGAATTACATACAAGTAGCTCAAAAACAACAGTTAGTATTATACTCAGGTATCCAGAAGTTCATATCTATTCCACCTTCGTAAATGGGGAAAGATCATGTTCTCAGGTCAAAGTCAATAGTCCATGAGGTCACAAAGAGTCAGACACAGTGACTGAGCACACACAGAGCAGACAAATGAAAAGTGCTTGGGATAGTTACTTGTTTTCTTCAGAGTCATAGAGAAAAACTCAGACATGTAGTAACATTTTATTTCTTTGTGAACAACTGAATTTATCAGTTCTCAACACAAAATTATTGTTGCATAGTGACATTTTGAAGATGCAATCCTACATACTTCTAAATTACTTTGCTATTATTTAATTTCAGAGCCCTTGTCCTGTCAATTACAATGGGGGAATTCTTTAAATTGATAGCTTATGGTGAACTGTGTTGGATTCATAATCTCCAAAGAAGAAGATTTAGCTTTGGGACCAGGGACCAGCCTTGATCACTCAAGAGCTTCTGTATAGC
>NW_011445390.1:0-731 GCF_000754665.1 Bison bison bison | reverse complement strand
GGAGCCTGATGGGCTGCAGTCCAGGGAGCCACAAAGAGTTGGACATGACTGGGCCACTAACACTAGGGATTTTAACTTCTAAAGAGTGTGGGTTCCCAGGGAAAGTCAGATTTATCTGGAGTCTCACACATAATGCTCTCAGCTGTGTGTGTGTGTGTGTGTGTGTGTGTGTGTGCAGTTTCCTGTGTAGGACCCTGCAGGTGCTCTGGATGTGAGGCTTTTCCTAGAAGCCGTTTCCTGTGGGCAGTTCCTACTGAGGTTACTGGGTATCCACAGAGGAACCTTACACGTGGCTCTTTCTACACTTCACACACCTTTGCCAAAGAGTTGACTTACACAACATAAGGACCTTTTCTTTATTTGTGGAGCCATACCTGTAGATTGGGGGCAGATCCCAGCTTTAAAAGCCTGGCTTTACAATGCTGTTGATCTCACACATTGCAGGTCGGTTGCTGGAAATACCACACGCAGAACCCATGTTAGGCTCTAATGGCCTGGGCACCTGACCATTAGCCCATCTGCACGAACTCTGCTCTGACAGCCCTGGTTTATGGGATCCAGACACGGGGCCCAAATGAAGAAAGACTTCAAATTAGATTGGATATAAATAAGTTGATCAGAAGCCCGAGGTCTGCAAACAGGAATTGCTGTTTCTGACCCTGTAGCCACAGCCCTACCCCATACACATGTCTTTTCTGTAGACAAACAGGAGCCTGCCAGCCTACCACTTG
>NW_011445389.1:0-731 GCF_000754665.1 Bison bison bison | reverse complement strand
TTTTTTTTATTTTCCCCAGATATAGCACTCATTACAACAATTGTTCTTTCTATATGTAAGTATTCCAAACTTTGATACAACTTAAATCGAGATGTTACTGTGAAGTGCATTATCTTATTTAGTGTTTTTTCAGTTTCTTTAATTTTAATAGTGTGAAATTAAGTAAAGCAGTTTATGAAAAATAGCCTTTTATATAATATACTACTTTTTGTTGGTGATCATATATTCTTTTATATTCTATATGTCCACCTACTAACAATCATACATGTTGTCTCAAGATGCATAGCCATATGAGTTTGCATCCCAAATATGCTTTGGGTAATTTTCTAAATTAACCAAGGACTGCTCTGACTTACTGTGAACTGTTTAAGTGATTCCAGGGAACTGGATTCAAATAGTAAAGAGACCAGACAGAATAAAAATGTATATGTTGTTAAATAAAATATCATTTTCTGACCACGGAAATCTAACCAACATTTTTTCCTTATGTTAGATTTTGAACGTTAAGCAATGATTTTTCAGTTACATGCTATGTGTTTCCTGGTTTCTTGTAGTTGGTGCTGTTGCAATAGTTACTGCCTGTCTGCACAGATTTTCCACACGGCCAGAGAGGGTACATTAAAGCATTTTTCTTTAATTTATTGGTCTTTCTCACTCTTGACATAGTTTTATGCAGTTTTATTTATACTCTGTTTTATATGCCAACTTAAAAAAAAAAAAAGTGCCTGCAT
>NW_011445388.1:0-731 GCF_000754665.1 Bison bison bison | reverse complement strand
TTTTTTTGCCACTAGCACCCCCTGGGAAGTCTATTTTGCCCTGCATAAAAATCTGTTTCTGTTACCCTCACGAGTGATTTTTTAATCCTTTGCTGCCTAAATCTCATCACACATACAAAACATACAGACACGTATACACATATACACTTGGACACAGAAACTATATGACTTCTGGCTTCTGAGAAGCCATTAAGTGGTGAGAAAGAAAGAAAAGAAAGAAAGGAAGGAAGGAAGCAAGAAAGGAAGAAAAGAAATATATATATATATTAAAGAAGAATGCTCTCAAACCTTCCTAATCGTCTATTCTGAATTGGGTGAGTCAAAATTTTATTCATCAATGAATATTCTTCTATAAGCTCCACCTCCAGGCTTGAATGAGGACCACTTCTGCAAGGGCAAAGAAAGCAGGAAACACGCGTGTAGATGAGAGGAGGAAAAATAAAGAAACGTGGTGAAATGATGGCAGTGGTGAAGTTGTGGTTGGATTTGACTGTCCACAAATAGGCTTTTTACACAGTAACTTGGGTAAGGGATAATTTATGAATCAATAAAGATACCCAACCAGTCCATCTTAAAGGAGATCAGTCCTAGGTATTCATTGGAAGGACTGATGTTGAAGCTGAAACTCCAATACTTTGACCACCTAATGGGAAGAGCTGACTCATTTGAAAAGACCCTGATGCTGGGAAAGATTGAGGGCAGGAGGAGAAGGGGACGACAGAGGATGAGAT
>NW_011445387.1:0-731 GCF_000754665.1 Bison bison bison | reverse complement strand
TTTCCAACCCAGAGACTGAACCCAGGTCTCCCACATTGCAGGCAGATTTTGAAGTTCTGTATTATGCTTGCAGAGGAGAGTGGGAAGGTAGGTGCAAGGCCCATATAGCCCAGCCACCATGTCTGTTTCACTCTGAACTCCACCAAGAGCGGGGCATGAAGGTATGGCTCCGTGATTGTCTACTATTGTGTGGGATGCAGAAGGTGTGAGCTTTCCTATCAGGTGGTTCTCACACCCCAAGGCAAGGGGTGGAGGAGGGACTGAGCGGGTACAGGAAGAGGAGGGCAAAGGACAGGGGGTGAAGGATAGGACTGCAGGCAGGACTCCCTTACCCAATGTCTCTCTGGCTCAATGTCTTGTTCCTTCTAGCTCCTGAATCCTCCCTGACCTGATCTCATAATCTCCCAGCCTCCATAAGCCCTGCTCATAGTGAGCAGGTTAAATCCTCAGGAGACTATGAACAGTTCATCTTCAGCCCACACTTTGAGGGGCCTTGTCCCTGAGCAGAAGATGGCAAGTGGGAAAGTATCCTCCCAGCATAGTCCCCTCAAGAACAGAATCCCCCAGCACAGGTCCCCTAGTACAGGCTCCCCCAGGCTAGGGCCCCCAGGGTACCCTCTCAGCATAGATTCTTCTAGCACAGACCTCCCCCCAGAAGAAGCCCCTCTCCAGGACAGACTCCCAGCTCTGAGTAAACTGGAGAACAAGTCTAGGATGCTTGACAAGGTTAA
>NW_011445386.1:0-732 GCF_000754665.1 Bison bison bison | reverse complement strand
GGAAAGTCCAGGGGAGCGCCCAGGAGGTCCGCCTTGGAGGGAAATGAACCCTACCTTCAGAGAATGCACCTTGTTCCTGTCCAGGGTCCCGGCCGGTGCAGGAGGAGAAGCCTGACCGGATCGCCTCTCCCTCCCCACCTCCCGGGACTGTTCAGCTCCCGGCAGCTTCAGCTTAGGTCAAATGGCCACAGCCTAGGCTGGGTCGGCTGGGGAGCCTGCCTTCCCCTGACCCTTCCCCAGGGCCCCTAGGTATGGCCACCCCAGCGCCCCCCGAGCCTCTTGGAGCCCACCACTTCAGCAACCACCCATTCCAGACAGGTGAGACATGGAAGGTATCTGGCAGTGGTCTCCAAAGAGCCCAAGAGCCACGGGAACCTCCATATGACACATCCTTAGAGATGCGCCCACTTAGGTGACACCAACTTCTGGTGAGCTTCGTCCCAGGAGGACCATGGGCGGAGCCTGCTGTGGCCAGGTGCTTTATCTGGGTTATTCTTGCCCCATAATCCTGTTCGTGCACAGAGAACCTGAGTCCAGGCTGGGGTCATCTGACCGGAAGGGGACTCCAGGCTCCTACCCAGGCAAAACTAATATGGTGGTTTACAAACATGGGCTCTGCAGCCAGAGGCCCTGGGTTCAAAGCCCTACTTTTCAGGTATTTTAAACAGTGCAGCCACCCTGAAAAACAGCCTGGCGGGTCTTGAAAATGTTAAACTCAAGAGTTACTGCTTG
>NW_011445385.1:0-732 GCF_000754665.1 Bison bison bison | reverse complement strand
TCTGTCACTGTTTCCACTGTTTCCCCATCTATTTGCCATAAAGTGATGGGACCAGATGCCATGATCCTGTAATAAACCATAATGGAAAAGAATATGAAAAAGATTATTATGTACATGTATGTTTAAATGAATCACTTTACTGTAGGCCAGAAACCAACACAACATTATAAATCACCTAAACTTCAATAATAAATTAATTAAATGGTACAACCACTTTGGAAAATAGTTTTGTAATTTCTTACGAGGTTAAATATACACTTCCTGTAGGAATGAAGATGTTTGTCCACAAAAGTACTTTTACATGAATGTTTATAGCAGCATTATTCATAAACCCCATACTGAAAACAATACAAATGCCCATAGATGAGTAAAGGATAAACAAATGTAGAATGGCCAAGGGTCTGAGAGAACTTTTTGTGTAGATAGAAATATTCTACATCTTAAATGTGATGGTGGCTCCAGGGGTGTGTATAGTTGTCACAGGTGTGTATAGTTGTGTTATAAGTGTGTATAGTATATAGAACTAATACTTAAACTATGGTAGTCTATCAGTTATGTCTGACTCTTTGTGACCCCATGGACTGTAGCCAACTGTAGGCTTCCAGGCTCCTTTCCATTAAATTCTCAAGGCAAGAAGACTGGAGTGGGTTGCCAATCACCTCTCCAGGGGATCTTCCCATCCCAAGGATTAAACCTGAGTCTCCTGCATTGTAGGCAGGTTCTTTCCCACCT
>NW_011445384.1:0-732 GCF_000754665.1 Bison bison bison | reverse complement strand
TGAAAAAAAGAAATCGTCAATGGTGGCTTCCCTGACACAGGCAAGAATAAATCATTCCAAATATGGCAGTTTTTCTGTGCCTGAAACAAGAGATCAGTGTTATACCTTTTCCGGGTGGACAGGTAAGACAGAGCAAGAGGGCATAGGTCCCAAAGGTGGACATGACCTCACTTCAGCGCCAGGGTATTTCCAGGTGACACCTTGCTCATCAAGACTCACCCCATAACTAGGTCTTATTTCCCAGAGCCTGGGAAGGAAGCTGGCAACTTCTCCCAATCCAAGCTCCTCATCTCATCTTCCTTCATCACGGCAGCTCTTCTTTTCCAGAGAAGCCCAGGGCAGGATCTGGGCTCCCTCCCACCCATCCTCTTCTGGGAATTCTTACGATGCCTGGGAGAAGGCGTCTGCCCCGAATGCGTGGGTCAGAGGAGTGATTCAGAGTCAGCTGCTGGTTCACAGGCGCAGCTCTGTGGTCTGGCTGTGGAGTCCAGCCTGCTAAGCGCATCTGGACAGTATCAGAATCACAAAAGGAGGAGGTCTGGGAAGGGCTCAGGGCCAGCAGACACTCCCAAAGGAATATGTGGGGAACCAGCTGGGAAAAGGGGATGATCTTCAAAATGAATAATTTTATATTAATTATATTTTTTCCACGTCTCTGCACAGCTAGAGAAGATAGTGCTGTTGTTTTGCTGTTGTTTAGTCGTGTCCGATTCTTTGGGACCCCATGGACCT
>NW_011445383.1:0-732 GCF_000754665.1 Bison bison bison | reverse complement strand
TTATTACAGGCTTCCCAGGTGGCACAGTGGTAAAGAACCCACCTGCCAATGCAGGAGACACAGGAGATGCAGCTTCAATCCCTGGGTCAGGAAGATCCCCTAGAGAAGGAAGTGGCAACCTGCTCTAATATTCTTGCCTAGAAAATTTCAAGGACAGAGGAGCCTGGTGGGCTATAGTCTATGGGGTCACAAAGAGTCAGACATGACTGAACACACATACATCCAAGCTATTAATATATAAGCAGCTCATACAAACTCAATATTAAAATAAAACCCCAAATAACCCAAGTAAATAATGGGCAGAAGACTGAACAGACATTTTTCCAAAGAAAACACAGAGATGGCCAACAGGCATATGAAGATACTCAACATCACTAACATCGGAGAAATGCAAATCAAAACCATAATGAGATACCATCTCACACCTGTCAGAATGGCTATCATCAGAAAGACCACAGACTAACAAACATTGGCAAGGATGCAGAGAAAAAGGAACCCTTATAGTCTGCTGGTGGGAATGTAAACTGGTGCAGCCCCTGTGAAAAACAGTTGGAAGCTCTCAAAAAATTAAAACTAGAACTGTCACATGGCCTAGCAATTTCACTCCTGGGTAAAATGTAAAAACACTAATTCAGAAAGACACATGCACCACCCCAATGTTCAGAGCATTATTTATATTGGCCAAGATGTGAAAGCCACCTAGGTCCCCATCAACAGATGAATGGATAAAGA
>NW_011445382.1:0-732 GCF_000754665.1 Bison bison bison | reverse complement strand
TCCCTGAGATCTTTGGTGAAACTGCTAATATGCCTCACATCTCAAAG
This sequence comes from Bison bison bison, assembly GCF_000754665.1. Taxonomy (NCBI): domain Eukaryota; kingdom Metazoa; phylum Chordata; class Mammalia; order Artiodactyla; family Bovidae; genus Bison; species Bison bison. Next base: position 685 of record NW_011445382.1, on the reverse strand, counting down.
GAAGTTGGCAAAACCTTCTTTTTTCTGTGATTCTTATGGTTACAATACAAGATCCCTAGATTCTCAGAAGCAGGCATCACCTTGTGAAGAGATTTGTTTAAAGTGAGAAATCCTCCAGTTTCTTCTCTGGTCATTATCTTTGTAATTATTACAAGTGGGAACCAGAAACCACTCAGTCTCAAAAAGAAGAAATTTAACACAAAGAACGTGTTACACTGCTGATACAAGAGCTGAGACATCAAACAGTGGATGGTGAACTCTGATGGCAGTTCAGAAATTAGCAACTGCAATATGCCACTCTCTGGGCAGGAGGAGGAAAAACACAAGCTGGAGGTGATGCTACAAGAGAGCAGAAAAGGCCAGAGCGTGAGCTAGATCAGCAATGGAGGACTCAGCAGAAGCCGAGACCGCAGCGGGAAGGAATGGTCCAGGAGAGGCTGGAATCATGAAGGTGATACAGCAATGGCTAGGCAGCGCTAGAAGCACAATGAAAGGAAAATACCCTGGCTTCTTCCTTTCTCCTACCCCACAGTCTTTTACCAATGCTTCCCATTGGCCAAGACGACCAAGACTACCAGGAAAACAGAACAAAGGAGTCTGAGAACTGTAGTTCCCTGAGATGCAGAGTTACCCTTAAGAAGCTCAAGGAATAGATAGGAGAGGAAACAGGTGAATGTCACCAAAT
>NW_011445381.1:0-732 GCF_000754665.1 Bison bison bison | reverse complement strand
TGCATGTACCTTCGCGTGTCCTGCTCCTTCTCCTACCAATGGTATCCCTGGTATCCCTCTATGGAACCCATCATCTATTGGTTCCGGGAAGGGGACGGCCCACACAGTGATCCTGTGGCCACCAACGACCCAAACAGAAGACAGAAGCCAGAGACCCAGGGCCGATTCCGCCTCGTCGGGGACCCCAGCATCAACGACTGCTCCCTGAGCATCAAAGAGGCCAGGCTGAGCGACTCAGGAATCTACTACTTCCGAGTGGAGAGAGGACCTAATGTGAAATACAATTACAGAGATAAGAAGCTGAATTTGCAGGTGACAGGTATGACAGGGGGCCCAGGAGAGGACCCTGGGACATGGGGATCTTTCTATTAGAATAGGAACAGGATTTAGGACCACTCCTTGCTCCAGGTCTTGGGGTTTGAGGGTTCAGGAGAGACCCAGGACTGGGAGTGAGCTGTGGCCGTGAGGCACTGGTCCCTCTGAGGGTCCCCCTCTGGGTCCCCACACCCCGGGGGCCAGGCATCTCCCTTTCTCCTCCTCAACCTCAGCAGAGAAACCCGACATCCAGTTTCTGGAGCCTCTGGAGTCTGGGCACCCCACAAAGCTGACCTGCAGCCTGTCGCTACCTTGTGATGAGCAACACCCTCTCCTGTTCTCCTGGGCGGGAGACACCCTTGACGAGATGGACCCAGGGACCCTCCACTCCTCGGAGCTCACCCTCACCCCGAGGCC
>NW_011445380.1:0-732 GCF_000754665.1 Bison bison bison | reverse complement strand
GCACAGGAAGGCAGTAAATATATACGTCTGGACTCCAGGGGAGCAGTCCAGGTTAGACATATACATTGAAGAGCCTCAGCAGTGATATTTCAAGTTATAAAACATGGAAGAGAATAGAGAGTTCAGAAGCAGGCCCACACAAGTATAGTCAACTGGTCTTTGACAAAGTAGCAAAGTCAATTAAGTGGAGAAAGGATAGTCTCTTCAATAAAAACAATTGTTGGAACAACTGAATGTCAAAATATAAAAAATAAACTTAGATACAGACTTCCTTACACTTTTCCCAAAAATTAACTCAAAATGGAGTACAGACCAAAATGTAAACTACAAAACCACAAAACTTCTAGAAGAAAACATAGGAGAAAATCTACAGTGACTTTGGGTTTAGTGATGAGTTTTTACATGCAACTCTAAATGCATGATCCATGACAGAAAAACCCAGCTGGACTTCATTAAAATAAATCTATAAGACTGGATGTGAGGAAGTGAGGGAGTACAAAGAAGAAGAGAAGAGGTCCAAGAACATGGTCCACTGAGCCCTCTCACATTTCTAGCATCTCCATGTACAATTCTCTTGAACTCCCATAGTTTTAGGATGGGAGGGTTAGAGATACAAGTCTGGAAGTCAAGATAGTATATAAAGTACCCACCATCCTGCATGAGATCGCCTCAAGAGGGTCCAGGCTAAGGAGAGAAAAGAAGAAGCAAGCCGTGGGACTCTCCAACACAGAT
>NW_011445379.1:0-732 GCF_000754665.1 Bison bison bison | reverse complement strand
GCACTCCACTCCAGTATTGCCTGGGAAATTCCATGGACAGAGGGGCCTGGCAGGCTACAGTCCATGGGGTTGCAAAAGAGTCGGACATGACAGGACACCCACCTACAGCACATAATAAGAAAAATTCAAGATCAAACTTAAAGATTCCCTCCAATATCTTTATTGTGCCAGACACAATGCTAGGCATTTTAGAGTTGTGACAGCAGTTAATCCCTAAAGCTGCGCTATGAGGCTGGTACTTTTTTTAACTGAAAAATTAAAAAATATTGTATTAATTCATTTAAAACATCACTGCTATATTTAAAATAGATAACCAACAAGGACCTACAACAAGCACCCCCAGAGAATTCTGCTCAATACTCTGTAATAACTAAATGGGAAAAGAATTTGAAAAAGAATAGATACCTGTGTTTGGATAATCACTTTGCTATATATCTGAAACTAACATAACACTGTTAATATAAGATAAAAATTTTAAAAATAAAAATAAAGACACATAATGTGTTATCATATATGTATGCATTTTAAGCAAGGTTATCGAAGTATGTATAGTACAAAGAACAAAAATATTGAAGAATTAGGGAAAGGGGAAGTCTAAGAAAATAATGCTGCTGCTGTTAAGTCGTTTCAGTCGTGTCCGACTCTGTGTAACCCCATAGATGGCAGCCCACCAGGCTCCGCCATCCCTGGGATTCTCCAGGCAAGAACACTGGAGTGGGTTGCCACTTCCTT
>NW_011445378.1:0-732 GCF_000754665.1 Bison bison bison | reverse complement strand
CTTTTGGACTCTGTGGGAGAGGGAGAGGGTGGGATGATTTGGGAGAAAGGCATTGAAATATGTATAATATCATATAAGAAATGAATCATCAGTCCAGGTTTAATGCAAGATACAGAGTGCTTAGGGCTGGTGTATTGGAATGACCCAGAGGGATGGTACGGGGAGGAAGGTGGGAGGGGGGTTCAGGATTGAGAACACATGTACACCTGTGGTGGATTCATGGTGATGTATGGCAAAACCAATAAAATATTGTAAAGTAATTAGCCTTCAATTATAATAAATGAATTTAATTAAAAAATATAAAAAGATGTAAAACATAACCATATTTATTTAACAATGCATTCCAGTGTCAAAACTGCAATTGGCTTTGTGCTAATCTAATATTCATATGAATTTAGCTTTCTTACAAACACAGAAACACAAGTTCAAATAGAATCTTACATATTTGGGCTCGAAGTGTAGAGAATATAATTCCCCACTCAAATTTAAGAGTTTTTCAAAGGGGTCTCTTCAGAAAAGCTGTTTTTAAGACAAAACCAATACAATATTGTAAAGTAAAATTAATTAATTAATTAATTTTTTAAAAAGGCAAAACGTTTCTATCAAAGAAAATAATCTCTGAGAAATAAAGTTGGAGCTACAAGACAAAGTGATTTAGCCTTGCAGCAACTTCTTTAAATATTCATGTAATGCAAGGTTAAAATTGTGTGTGTGTGTGTGTGTGTGTGTGTG
>NW_011445377.1:0-732 GCF_000754665.1 Bison bison bison | reverse complement strand
TGTGGGAAGGCTAGAGGTCTTTTGAAATTTTTCATTGAACAGAGACCCCTGGAGCTTGTATTGATTGAATGAGATCAAGCAGAAAGTTTTCATTACCCCCAAGTGTCTTCTTTGTCATACTTCTCAAAAGATAATTCACTTAATTTTTTTCTTAGTCCTAGTGAAAAGTAAGGGACAATAACAATTTTAACTTGTTTATTCTTAAACAATTCTTTCACATGAAAATCATCAGTCCCTGAAGATCTTGGGTCATGTATTTAACAGTGGCCCAGGCCTGTCATCAAACCAGGGGACTTCCCACCTTCTGCGGCCACTCTTGCCCAGAACTTTTTATTTTTTTAATGTTTCCACTCCCAAACAGCACTGCCAAATCTCTCTCTTCTCTGACATAATCACTATGTGATTTGAACAAACCCATTCTCCTGGGCCTATTATAAATAATACAAGGGAGCAGCTGGGGAAGAGAAGTGGGCACTTTATCGCAGGTGATTTGGAAATTCAGAGAAACATGAAAATTCTGGACAGAGAGAGGTGCAAACACAGAGGAGGTTAGAAATATAGGACAGGACTCACTATATATGGCCTCAATGTCTGTGTGATACATAATTTTCTAGTAAAGGAGTTTAATAAATCCAAGCCAAATTGATAGGGGTTGGGCTCTCAGCCCAAAGACCCCACACTTTGGAGGAAAGAAAGGGGGTAGCTGTCACTGCATTCCTGTAGAGTGAAGCA
>NW_011445376.1:0-732 GCF_000754665.1 Bison bison bison | reverse complement strand
TTTTTTTTAATTCATACAATGGAATGTCCAAGAGAAATAAAAAGAAATGAGCTAAATAAGCTAAATCTACACATATGGACATAGGCAGATCTCAAAAACATAATATTGAAAGAAAAAAGCAAATTAGAAGAGATACATATAATACTATAATGTAAAAATTTAGATACATAAAATAATAATGTATATTGCCTATGGTTATATACATTTGTAGTTAAAGTAGTAAACACATCCATTATACTGTTAGTGGTGGAAACTGGATTGAAACCAAATCTCCAAACCCTGGCTTATTCCATTCCACCATGTGGCCACTATCTCAAGTCAGTGTCAAAGTGTTACTCACTAAGTTGTGTCTGACTCTGTCACCTCATGAACTGTATAGCCCACTAGGACTCTGTCCATTGGGATTTCCTAGGCAAGAATACTGGAGTGGGTTGCCATTCCCTTCTCCAGGGTATTTTCCCACCCCAGGGATCAAACCTGGGTCTCCTGCTTTGCAGGCGTATTCTTTACCACCTGAGCCACCAGGGAAGCCCACTGTGTAGTGTGGATATGCAGAGTTGCTGAGTCCTCCCTGTGTCCATACTGACAACTGGACAGTTGAGATTTGCTTTCTTATTGGCTCTCCATGATGTCAGTTAATAATAGTAGTTTTTTTCAACTTAGTGCTTTCAAGTTATAATACAATGTGTGTGTGTGTGTGTGTGTGTGTGTGTGTGTGTGTTAGTCACTTGA
>NW_011445375.1:0-732 GCF_000754665.1 Bison bison bison | reverse complement strand
TCAGCCTGAAGGGCTCCCTGGTGGCTCAGCAGTAAAGAATCTGCCTGAAATTCAGGAGACATAGGAGATGCAGGTTTGATGCCTGGGTCGGGAAGATCCCCTGGAGGAGGGCATGGCAACCTACTCCAGTATTCTTGCCTGGAGAATCCAATGGACAGAGGAACCTGGTGGGCTACAGTCTGTAGGTTTTCAAGGAGCTGGACACAACTGAAGTGACTTAGCACACGCACACCTGCAAGGGTGAAGAAGGAGTCTACCCTGAACTTGTTATTGTTCATGCAAAGGAAACTGTCATAATGAAGAATGAGTCCTGATAGTGAATCCAAGTAAATCTACTGTACAGATTAGGGATCTGGGCAAAGGTTAAGGCAGGTGAAGCTTCTCATCAAGACTTCTCTGTTTTTTGTTTATAGTGCTTCTTCATTTTGTAGCACTTGTCTCTAGGTATATAAAGTTTCTAGTTAGATGTATCTAGGCACTTACATAACCTCTTTAAGTGTTTATTCAGTAGCCTGGAAACGATGATTAGTAACAGCTGCCTCTGAAGGTTGTGAGACATCTTACAGAATGTGTCTCAATTACCTGGCTCAGTATAGGCATTCAAAAAACAGCACTTCCTATCAGTCACGCTATCACCTGCATGGCCAGGACTTACAACTTGGTCCTGTTTTCATGGCACTGGATTTTCCTGAAGGACACAGATGTACACTCACATGTGCACATGCACACACT
>NW_011445374.1:0-711 GCF_000754665.1 Bison bison bison | reverse complement strand
GAACTTGCGTCTCTTTACGTCTTTCCCATCCCCACTGTTAGCACTACAGTTAGTGAGTGGCCTGCTGGATGCCATCGGAGTGCCCCACCCCGGCATCTTGGTTGGATTTGGGGTGTCTTGTTGGGTCCACCCAGGGCAAATGCACCTGTGTCACAATGTCTAAATGGCATGCTTTATTCCAGGACTCCTGGAAACAAATCAAGGAGAACCAGAATAACAACCCAAGTTAACATGATGCAGTTTTCCTCAGCAGTTACACCAGAGAGCTCCTAGTGAGGGACTTTGGCATGAGAGAACACAGGTCTGAATCTAATGGTGTGACCTTGGTCAAGCTACTCCATCTCTGGACTCAGTTCCTCTTTGGTGAAATGGGGCTTAAAATAGTTTGTACCTCAAAAGGGTGTTGGTGAAGATTAAAGGAAGCAATGCAAATAAGCACACAGTGTCTGGCACACAGTGAGAGATAATGGGACTAGGTATTACTGCTACATATAATTAACTGAATTAATTCAACAGAGCTGGTTTTGCTAATCACCTCATCATTTGGGTTTGAGATTTGTCTTGTCATTGGTGTCTAAGAGGCTAAGTTTCCATCTCAGTTCCTTCATTCTTGCCTTAAGTGTCAAACTTTTGGTTGTTCAGTTCCTAGGTCGTGTCTAACTCTTTGTGATGCAATGAACAGCAGCATGCCAGGTTTCCCTGTCCTTCACC
>NW_011445373.1:0-732 GCF_000754665.1 Bison bison bison | reverse complement strand
CATAAATCTGTGTATATCTGATTATTTACTTTTAACTTTGAGATATTTAATATAGGAAATTGTTTTTAAGTTGCTAAGTTTTCTTGCCTAAACATTTTTGTTATTAATTCCCAGTTTTATTATGTTGTCAGAGAATGTTGCTTATAAAACAAGGCATAAATTTAGGAACTTGTTGAAGATTTCTTTGTAGCTCAGTATCAACTTTGTAAATGTTTCACAGGCACATGAAAGAAAGGTGTATTTGGTGACTGACAGGCACATCGTTTGATGTATTTCTATTAATTCCCTTCTATTAATTTTATTATTTAAATCCTGTATGTCTTTACTCATTTTTTTATTTTCCATATCTATCAAGAAATAGCTGATGTTTAGGTATTCAAAATTATGGTGTTTATCGATTTTTCTTCCAACAATTTTTGCTTTTTATAGCTTGATGTTGAATTATTTGATATATAAAAATTTGACTATTATGTTTTAATTGTGGATTATAATTTTTATAAATAGAAAATGACATTTCATATTTTGTTGAATGCTTTTTGCTTGGAATAAAACCTTTTCAGAATTTAATATTGTCATTTCTGTGCTGCCTTGTCTTGTACTCACCTGAAAAATCTTTACTCATTCTTTTATTTCACACCATTTTTTTCTCTTTTGCTATATGTCTATTTCTTATAAGAAGCATGTAGTAGGATTTGAATTTGTGGCACAGTTGGAGAATGTTTTCATTTTAAT
>NW_011445372.1:0-732 GCF_000754665.1 Bison bison bison | reverse complement strand
TATCTCCCGATGGATTACTACTGAGAATTGGAGGTAGTTTTGTCAATGCAATCCAATATCAGGGCTGTGAAGATTTCATGTAGATTTCCTGAAGAATTCATCTTTTAAAAAGAAAAAAAAAGATTGAAAATCTGAGAAGGTGAAAATAAACACCGAAGTCATTATCTACAAAATCTGAAACCATCCATCCTCAATTCCATCAAAGATTGTTGAGAATCAGCTATTTTATCACTATGAAATAATGAGGTTTCTGTAAGTACTGAGCATAAGGTTAAAATTTATTCCAACAGTTTTATATATTCTCCCTGATTCCCCCAAAGTCCTAGATAGATGCCTGTGAAGTTATATAAGATAGATGCCTGGGCTCTGATACTTAACTGTGCACTTTCCAGTGAGTTTAAAAAAAGAAACTCACGTGGTAAAATTATTCTTGAAAATTCAGGAAGCACCACTAGGTCATTTCCACTCTACTAGTTCATGCTACCTAAAAAGAAGATACTGGTTTTCTTGACCCACTAAGGCATGTATTAGTTTTCTCTTTCTGATATAGCCAATTAGCACAAATATATTAATAGCAGCTTGAAACAATGCCCATTTATTATCTCAGAGGTCTGTAAGTCAGAGGTCTAGGGACATGGTTCAGCTGGCTCTCTGATTTCACAAGGCCAAAATTATTGGCAGGACTGCATTCTTTTCTCGAGACTTTGGAGGGGAATTTACTTCCAAGCTTAT
>NW_011445371.1:0-732 GCF_000754665.1 Bison bison bison | reverse complement strand
GGGTGGACGGTTTCAATCAGTGTTCTTCCCCTAACAGAACCTATCTTTTCCTAAGCTAGAGACAGACATCCAGCATCTTCCAAGATCTGTACCTGCTATTCTTCTCTGCCTACTATGCTGACCTTTAAAAGATTAAAGACTGTTGTGTTGTATGTTGGCTGAAACCCTCCACACTCCCTGTGAGGACATGGACTTGGGGGTGAGAAGAATCAACAGTGACGACTCTGTGTGCTTTACCTGTGTGGATTATTTCTTTCGCCAACAGTGCTGGTTGCATTCCTGGCTCTATCTTCCTTCTTTTCCTTAGCAACAGACTGCATTTGGGACAGCCATGTACCAAGCTAAATGATTGCATTTCCAAACTTCCCTTGCATTATGGATGGCTAATCAATGAGATGTGTGAGGAAAGACATTGTGTGGCAATTCCTGGAAAGCTCTTAAAGGGCCCTGATTCAGCTGGGAGGAACTCCTTTTAGCCTCCTAATAATAAAATGCCCAAATGTCTAAACCACTGTAGTCAGGTCACATTGCAATGGCCAGAAGCAATTCCTAACTAGTAAAATTACATTAAGGATTGAAAAGCACATGATCCAGTCATTCAAATAGCACTTCAATACTTGTTGTATCCTGAGGCAAATCCTTAAAGCTTGCTTCTGTGATCAGATCAGATCAGATCAGATCAGTCGCTCAGTTGTGTCTGACTCTTTGCGACCCCATGAATTGCAGCATGCC
>NW_011445370.1:0-732 GCF_000754665.1 Bison bison bison | reverse complement strand
CCCCATGGACTGCAGCCCACCAGGCTCCTCCGTCCATGGGAATGAAAGGCATTATTATAACCCATAAGCCCGTCTAACTGATGTGCTACCAACTGTTTCAGAAAGTATAATACACAAATTTTTTAATGTCTTGCTTCAAAGAATTATGAAGCTTAATGTTCCTATTACCCTTAGAAAGCAATGGAAATGAGGATAAATTTTCTATCTAATCTCATTTTTGAAGAGTCTAAGTGATACACAGCGATGTTTTCATAGAAGATCACAAATTCCTCCATATTTTCAAGAACTTCTTCATGAGCTGTTCTCCTTTTTCCCTCTACACACAAACACACACACACAAGTAAGTGGGAAAGTCCTTTTTTATTTAGTTTGATAAGACTACCATGAGAAGAAAAGAAAATTCCACAGACATTCAGAAATATTCCCAAACGCCAACCCTAAAAATATGACTACATGCTTTAGAAATGAAATATTTGTACAAGTTCATTGAAAACTGATGACCCTTAGAATGCACTATCTTTTTAAAAATGGCTCTGCAAATAACTCTGGTTCCAAGGAGAGGCATCAAACCCCTCCCAAAATCTTGGCCCAGAAATGAGATTGGAATTTAGACCAAGAAGCGAACACGATGTCTTATCTATAACTGGATGTTTTCCCCCTGAGCTCTGTTTTTCTTTCTGGGCTGCTCTGGCTTTCTTTCTCCTCTTAGGTTTTTGTTTTGTGTTGTTTTTG
>NW_011445369.1:0-732 GCF_000754665.1 Bison bison bison | reverse complement strand
CTACTCTCTGTATGTGAGATGGTCATCTGGTCTGCTTTGGCACAGGCCTTTGAAACTGACAGTAACCTTGGTCTCAGATGCAATGTCCTCAGACTTGGAAACTCATTGCACCAAAAATGTCTACAACTTATTTTTCCCCTTAGATTTTCTTTTTTTTATTGATTTTCCATTTTTAGCACAAGATTGATCACCAGCAAAATACCAATTTACATACAGATTCTGCTACACTCAGCATCCTATATACTTGGGACTTTTTCATCCATAAACCAATTTTTTAAAGAGAGAGATTCTATTATCAGAAGTGTCCCTGACGACAGTCAAGACGGCCTGTAGAGAGCAGACTCAGGAGGCCCACAGCTTGGTGGGGGTGAGCTCAGCTGATTTGTGAGCATAATAACTATGAAGCCAAGGTCGCAGTTTGATACCCATCTGGGCAGGTTCATCTTTTGCTTACTTTTCTGGCCACAAGCCTAAACTGCAAAACTTGGTCAGCTATCTTACAAGTTCATTCAGTAAAATTCAACAACAAAAAAACTTTGAGTACCTACTATGTGCCAGGCACTCTTTGGGGACTGGAAATAGAGCAAGAAACAAGAAGAACATGAGCCTGTCCCTATGATGTCCACAGTGCCATGGTGAAGTAGATATCAAACAGCTATGCAAAGGATTAGTTAATAGCAAGGTGATAAGTGCTATGAAAGAAAAATACAGGATGCTCTGAGGGCATATCAT
>NW_011445368.1:0-732 GCF_000754665.1 Bison bison bison | reverse complement strand
GCAGTTGACTCTGTCACCCCACTTGGACAGAAGAGATTTGGTGGGGGGGGCGGTGCTGGCAGTGAGGTGTATTTGCTGCTGGTGGGTTCTTGAAGAGGTTCTCTTGCAAAACAGTAATGGGCTGACTTGAAGTTGGGTGGACTTCAGTTAGACGAGGAAAAACTGCCAAGCCCTGCAGCAGGGTGAGCTCTGCACTGGGTTCTGTGGTCCCAGCGAGCTTGTTCTAAGGGCAAGCTCCGCAGCGGGGTGAGCTCTGCACTGGATTCTGTGGTCCCAGCAAGCTTGTTCCACAGGCAGGCCCCGCAGCGGGGTGAGCTCTGCACCGGGTTCTGTGGTCCCAGCGAGCTTGTTCCACAGGCAGGCCCCGCAGCGGGGTGAGCTCTGCACCGGGTTCTGTGGTCCCAGCGAGCTTGTTCCACAGGCAGGCCCCGCAGCGGGGTGAGCTCTGCACCGGGTTCTGTGGTCCCAGCGAGCTTGTTCCACAGGCAGGCCCCGCAGCGGGGTGAGCTCTGCACCGGGTTCTGTGGTCCCAGCGAGCTTGTTCCACAGGCAGGCCCCGCAGCGGGGTGAGCTCTGCACCGGGTTCTGTGGTCCCAGCGAGCTTGTTCCACAGGCAGGCCCCGCAGCGGGGTGAGCTCTGCACCGGGTTCTGTGGTCCCAGCGAGCTTGTTCCACAGGCAGGCCCCGCAGCGGGGTGAGCTCTGCACCGGGTTCTGTGGTCCCAGCGAGCTT
>NW_011445367.1:0-733 GCF_000754665.1 Bison bison bison | reverse complement strand
TAGGAGGAAGGAGACACGTTTCTAATCTCAGAGCACCGTTAGAAAAAACGGACAAGCGTATATCATGTCTACCTGGAAACCCTTGCAGGATACCTGTCATCACAGCCATGGCCTGCCCACGGCCATCTGTGGGGGTGACCAGCCACACGAGGAGACAATAGACGGTCTTATCAGGTTTCTTGGTTTATAATTTGGTTTTCACCTCACAAAATGAAGACTCACAAAAAATTAAGGAAGGAAAAGAAAGCAACACACAAACCATCAGGTTCAAGTCCCACGGGTATCTCCAGGGTGAGTGTGTGTGTAAGGATACACTGAGACTTCCCATGACGTGGCCTGGGAACCAGTTTCATGTATGATTGGAGAGATCCAGGGGCCATCTGAATGGGTTTTCTACTTGACTCTCTGACTTTGGAACTTAAGACACAAGTCAGCCATGCCCTGGGAAGGATGGAGCCTTTTCTGGGAAGCACAGATGTTGTTTGTGGCATAGCTTCTACAGTGAAATGTCAATAGCAACTTACTTGGAAACACTCAGAATCATCTTTATGGGTGATAATATTTCAGATTGCAGTAAGCAAGTAGTACACAGTTATTTATAACATTTATAAGTTTACACCTGTAAGTTCTTTTTGCTTTTTTAAATTCTTTGTCTTTGACACTCCACTTTGTTTATACTTGAAGTTGTCAGTTAAATTTATACTTTGTTAAAAAAATACTGTTATAAAAGAAG
>NW_011445366.1:0-733 GCF_000754665.1 Bison bison bison | reverse complement strand
GGATACCATTTCCTTTAATTCCTAAACCGTTTATCATCTCTACTAATTTAATAATTAGACATAATCAGTTAATTATGGAGTTGTTTAAAAAATTCTTTACTTGTCATTCTTCAAGGAATGGTACCATACTTTGAATCCTTTTATATTTGCCCTGACCTAGAATGTTGGTGTAGATAAGCAAGCCCTCAGTGTGGGCTGGAGTGTGTCTCAGCTGCCAGATTCTGTTTCCGTTTTTATTCATCTAAGCTCTTCATCTTTCTTTTGAAATTCCTAATAATGAGAGAAAAAAATTATTGTCAAAGCTTAGACCACAGCTAGATGCATTTAGAAGCAGAAGTGATATTTATTCTAAGTTACAGAATAAAATGAACCACAGTCTCAGAAATAGTTTCTTAAAAAGCAAAATGTTTCACCTTTCTTTGTCTGGAAAAAATGTTTCTTATTCTTCCATGGAAAATGTGGTATGAGATAGACTATGTCTTCACTGAGATTTAGTTGAGCTATACGTAAAATAATGGAAAATTTTTCTTTTTTATCAAAAAAATTTTTTGATACAGTTTATCAAAGTACATTTTTTAAGACACTGCGTACAAAGTGAAAAGACTGGAATTATCCTGTGCTGTGCTTAGTCGCTCAGTCGTGTCCGACTCTTTGTGACCCCACGGACTGTAGCCCGCCAGGCTCCTCTGTCCATGAGATTCTCCAGGCAAGAATACTGGTGTGGGTTGCCATG
>NW_011445365.1:0-733 GCF_000754665.1 Bison bison bison | reverse complement strand
GAAAAGGGAAAATGAAGTTGCTCAGCCGTATCTGACTCTTAGCGACCCCATGGACTGCAGCCTACCAGGGTCCTCCTTCCATGGAATTCTCCAGGAAAGAGTACTGGAGTGGGGTGCCATTGCCTTCTATAGATGACCCTTTTTGCAAAGTGGAAATAGAGACACAGAGGTAGAAAACAAATGGGTGGACATCAAGGGGAGAGAAGGGGGTGGGATGAATTGGGATATTGGGGCTGACATATATACACTATGAGATAGATAACCAATGAGAAACTACTGTTATAGCACAGGGGAAAGAAAGAAGGTTCAATCTGTTTGTAGGACATATATTAAGCTAACCTTAAAAATACATTCTGATATCCTGTAGGTGCAGACAAATGCTGTTTGATTCCACTTATATGAGGTACATAGAACAGTCAAATTCATAGAGTCAGAAAATACATTGGTAGATACCAGGGGCCAGAGGGGTAGGGAGGAGGGATGGGGAGTTCATATTTAATGGGTATACAGTTTCAGTTTAAGAAAGTGAAGAATTCTAGAGATGGATATTAGTGAGAGTTGCACAACACTGTTACTGTACTTAGCATCACTGTACTGTACAGTCAAATATGGTTAAGATAGCACAGTTTATATTATGCTACTTTATCACAATAAATTTTTTAAATGTTTACATTTGTTGATTCTCAGCCAGTAGGGACCAGATATAAACAAACAAACAAACAAAAAATGGCAG
>NW_011445364.1:0-733 GCF_000754665.1 Bison bison bison | reverse complement strand
CGACGCTCTTCCGATCTGGGACAGGCAGAGCTGGGCCCAGGATTTCCAACACTGTGCTCAAGACCCAAACCAAGTTCTGTCGTGCGCTAGTCAAAAAACTACATATCAGGTCCCTTTCATTTAACATCTCCTTCCTCCCCTTATGAGCAAAGTAATGTATTATGATTCCAGTTTTCCTGTCAGGCCCCAAAGCCAGCAGGCCGGATTTATCACTCCTTCAGTTTCCTTACACAGAGGCCCCATCTGCTAGGCCTCCGCCAAACGTCACTCCAGGAAACACATCCAGTTCTTAGCTAATCATGTCTACCTTCCTCCATCCTGAGGGGTCCCAAGGCAGGGAGCTCAGTGGGTGGATGCGAGGAAAAACAAGGCTTCCCGATCACCAGGAGACGGAGCCAATGTCCCTCTGCTCCCTGGCCTCAAGCTCTCGGCACCCGCTCCTTCCCTGGGCCCACAGGACACATGCAGGGTATCCAGGTCTCTCAAAGGATGGGGCCAGAACAAACCCTCAGTAATCTCCAGAAAAGTCCCTGAAGGGCCCAATTAGGAAAGTTGACCAACAGCTTCCAGCTTTTTCAGCCCAAGGCCCTTTAACAGCCTGGTGTCAACCTCAGTTTTGAACCATAATTACAGATTGTGGGGGGAAAAAAACCTAAATTTTATGTATCTGAGTACATAAACTTCCTTTTAAAAAGTTCAGCAAAAAATTACTCTCAAAAGAGTGTCCCAACCT
>NW_011445363.1:0-733 GCF_000754665.1 Bison bison bison | reverse complement strand
TATCAACAAGGGGTCTGATTTGTACCAGCAGGATAGTTGCCTTCCCTTAAACTACCCAAGTGAATGCTTCAGTTCCTGGTGCTTTTGAAATGAATTTGATGTCATCTGCCCAGAGTCACTTAATGGGAACGCCTGGGTAATGACTGAACGCGCTAACTCCGTTAGCAGCCCTGGAAGCATGTAATTTGGCCCCTCAGGCAACAGCACTTTTGAAATCTCTGGATAGTTTTGAACTCTCTGTTCTTAATTAAATATGCAATTTTTCACGGTAACCAGGTTAATTCTTTTGTGTTGTGTTGTAATACTGTTAGGAATTTTCATAGTTCTTATTAAACATTATTCAGGCATTGTGAATTCCATAATTAAAAAAAATGAAAAGAACAAAGCTTGATTCACTCCTTTCTTTTCCCTGGCTAATTTATCAAATGAATTTTGCAAATTTTTCTTTCTGTCCCCAGACAGTGTGGCAAGTGTTTTAAAGGGGAAGGATTTAATTGCCCTGTAGGGATTGGCTGGTTATGAAGGATTTGGCTGTTTGATTAGTAAACCCAGTTGGGAATGGTCTAATGCTCCGTGATCTTAAAAATTGTCTGATTGTACCCTCTCCAAGGAGGCTTCTCTTTTCGTTATGTAGAGCATCAACTTCACACAAGTGTGGTTATTAGGTAGTAAAGAAGGGGAGAGAAAAAGATCTGATTTTATTTTAAATTGGGGATCTTGGGAGATTTTTTAC
>NW_011445362.1:0-733 GCF_000754665.1 Bison bison bison | reverse complement strand
AGAATTCCCAGCCACTGCCCCATCTCTGTCTTAAACACACACACACACACACCTGAATATTTCATGTGAAGTTAGAAATTGTGCTAAAGATTAGAAAAGTAAATGTTTATGAATTGAGGGAAGCTGAGAGACTTACCCTAAGCATCCCTCACAGGGAATGGTTAAATGTTAGCTCAACAGGGAATTTTTGTGTAGAACATCCTGTAAAGATGCAAGTATAAAAATGAAAATTGTGGAATGATTACAACAAAAAGATAAGAAGAGATATAGTTATTATTCCTATTGCCATAATATTCCTGATATATTTATTTTTTTATTTTTAGGTTTGTGATGATAGGGTCACATCATATACATGGAATAAGAATACTTTTATTTAATGAATTTAGAGAACTTTAGAGAAAACAAATTTATTTGTATACCTTGTTTCTCAGATCAGTTTTTCTTTGTTACTAGAAAAAGAACCAAAAAGAAACTGAAAAAAGAAATAGTGAGACTTCATCTTCCATTACAATCACTTCATTTCATTGTTAAGAGCATTTTCTTATAATTTAATTTTATATCACTCAATGGGGCTTTGATTAGCTAGACATAGAGTATGTTAGACAAGATGAATACATTATAGCATAGTATAGAACATCTGAAAAATTAAGGTCTAGATTTTCACAAAGCTTAATAGTATAAGAAATTGAATCAACTATCAATATGCCCCAGTAAATCAAAAGAAAATATCTTT
>NW_011445361.1:0-733 GCF_000754665.1 Bison bison bison | reverse complement strand
GGGAGTATGCTGAAGAGGCCCTTTACATGATATGATAATGGCTGTTCTCCCAGAATCACATTCTAGTTGGGGAGATAAGCAGGAGGACCTAAGAAGGAGAGATGAGCACATCCATAGGACAGGGAGGCCTGGTGTGCTGCGATTCATGGGGTCGCAAAGAGTTGGACACGACTGAGTGACTGATATGATCTGATCTGATCTGATAGCACCTTGTGACAACATACGAGCAAGATGATGCCTTTGTGGGAAAGAGAAGGAAGAGAAGCCTGGGCATCGAGGAGACACAGAGGAAAAAGCACTCAAGTTGCAACTGATGAAATATGATGAAGGGTCAAGACTTGCTGAAATGAATGAGGTCGCTCAGATGGGGCCGACACAGAAAGCTGACCCTAGTGAATGTACTGCCAAGTGCTTGACAGCACGCTGAGGGAAAATACCTATGATAAAATTCCATGGAAAAGAGGTAGGAAACAATTCTAGAGGGCTGCACGAGTTTGGGTGGAAGGAGGCAGGGCTTTTAGGTGAATTTCAGGTTTTAATTCATCCTGTCCTGTAATGTGTGAATAAGTTAGGACCACATACCAATTTTGTGATTAAAAGCAGACTTAAAAATGACCTGGTAGGAGTTCGATCGGAGAAGGCAATGGCACCCCACTCCAGTATGCTTGCCTGGAAAATCCCATGGACAGAGGAGCCTGGTAGGCTGCAGTCCTTGGTGTCGCTAAGAGTTGGG
>NW_011445360.1:0-733 GCF_000754665.1 Bison bison bison | reverse complement strand
TCCCAGGCCCTTCTCTCTCCCCTGGCCAGTGCCTTTCAGAAGCTCCCTCCCTGCGTGTACCAGGTTGTTGGGCTTGGGTGGAAGTGGGGGGTGGAAGGGAGGACACCCATGCCCCACCTCTACGCCCACTTCTAGAAGCCTGGGGCAGAGGGATATGAATATGATGGCACTGGGGGCGGGGTCCCAGGGAGGCTGTTTGGCTGAAGACAGGGCTTCTTTCTCCGCTGCAGAGTACGGCCCAATCTGACCCAACTGGGCTCCAACCACGGCCACGATCTCTTCTGCTCGCGCCCCCTCTCCCCAGCCCGACTTAGATTCATTCCACAGAGAACTCAGCGGCTCGACCAGCCTCGGGCAGGGATGACCCGGTCCAGGGTTGGGATCCACATCTTCCAGGAGAAGCCCCCGAAGAGCGAAACGGGGCGAGGCCAAGGTCACAAGGAAGGCAGGCGCAGGACGGCAGTGAGGGGTTCGGTAGGGGGTCCTTAGGCCCTGGTTCCCTCCCCAGGTGGTCCTCACTTGGCGCGGGAGGGGCACTCACCGCCGGGACCACTTGGCCGACGGCCTCCCGAAAGACCGCTTCCACAGCACACCGTAGAGCTGCACCTTGGTGCTGATGTCTAGCGCGTCCGAGTCAGCCTGCTCCAGAGACGGCGAGGGCGACACCGAGTTGGACTTGGACGTGAACATCCTGCCTCGGCGGGGCTACCCGCGGCCGGGCCCACCCGCTCCC
>NW_011445359.1:0-733 GCF_000754665.1 Bison bison bison | reverse complement strand
CTCCACAGTTCGAAGGCATTGATTCTTTGGCTTTCTGCCTTCTTTACAGACCAGCTCTCACAACCCTACATGACCACTGGGAAAACCATAGCCTTGACTATATGGACCTTTGTCAGATGAATAACATCTCTGCTTTTCAACACACTGTCTAGGTTTGTCATTGCTTTCCTGCCAAGAAGCAGTTGTCTTCTGATTTCATAGCTGCAGTCACTGTCTGCAGTGATTTTGAGCCCAAGAAGGGGAAATCTGTCACTACTTCCACATTTTCCCATTCTATTTGCCATGCAGTAATGGGGCTGGATGCCATGATCTTAGTTTTTTAAATATTTAGTCTTCAGTCAGTTCATTTGCTCAGTTGTGTCTGACTCTTCATCCAAATATTTAGTCTCAAGCCAGCTCTTTCATGCTCCTTCTTCACCCTCATCTAGAGGCTCTTTAGTTCCTCTCTACTTCCTGCCAGTAAGAGTGGTAGGTATCATCTGCTCTGAGGTTATTAATGTTTCTCCCACCTATCTTAATTCCACCTTGTAACTTATCCAGTCTGGCATATCTCACAATATGCTCAGCTTATAGATTAAATAAACAGGGTGACAACAGACAGCCATCATACTCTTTTCCCTATCTTGAATCAATCTTTTGTTCCATACAGGGTTCTACTGTTGCTTCTCGATCCACATACAGGTTTCTCAGGAGACAGGTAAGATGATCTGGTATTCCCATCTCTCTAAGAGCT
>NW_011445358.1:0-733 GCF_000754665.1 Bison bison bison | reverse complement strand
CTCTTCCACACTGAAGATAAGATTATTTCACTAATGATTCAGCAGAGGAAGTCTGTTTTTAAAATTTTTCTGAGAGGTTTAAGGTTTATCCTTAACAGTTTTGTGAAGATTTGTCTGTTTTATGTTTAATACACAGATTCAACATATTTTTCCTGTTAACTGTGTTCCTTCTGAGTTTTTAACTTAGTGAAAGTTCAGAACCCACGTGTGTGCATGCACCCTACCCGTGCATGCGTATCAGAGTATGTTGCTTTATTGCAAGTTCTTAGGCCTGCTTTCTGCCTGCTTATCATTTAGTAGTATTTCTGGAGCTTTTTCTCTTTATAAAAATTATGAACTTAATGTGTGATGTATTCAATTTTATAATACATTGCATGAAGTATTTTTCAATGTAACCTGTCTTGATTTCTTTCATAACTCTTTTTAAAGTAATTAAATTTTATTTTGGTTCCTGACAAGAATTATCTCTGTAAAACTCAAGAAAATATAGTTGTCCTAGAATGTTACATTTTTGATAGAAAAAGGGGAACTAGTGACTCTGACTTCCACCTAGGTATTATTTTGATAGTACATTCTAGTGTTAGAAGAATGGTTATTGGGAATAGAAAGAGATTTATAGTTGTATAAGGATATATTAATGAGAACTTCTCAAACACTTTTTGGTATCATTGAGAAAATTGTACTCATCCATTTTTCTAGTCTCATCCATTTTTCATGAATCTTACCATGTCTT
>NW_011445357.1:0-733 GCF_000754665.1 Bison bison bison | reverse complement strand
CCACAGAAAACGATTACTGTAAGCTCTGTGATGCCTCCTTCAGTTCTCCGGCTGTGGCCCAGGCTCACTATCAAGGCAAGAATCATGCCAAGAGGCTGCGGCTGGCGGAAGCTCAGAGTAACTCATTCTCGTAGGTATTGCCGTTTTCTCTTAGGCCAGAGTGTTATGTGAGACTCACTGTCTCTAGAGAAAAAGAGTTGAAAGGGAGCCTTGTTTAGAAGTCTCACTCTTTTAAAATGTCTCTTCTCCAGAGACTCCTCAGAGGTCGGTCAACGGCGGACCCGAAAAGAAGGGAATGAATATAAGATGATGCCTAATAGGAGAAATATGTATGCAGTACAGAATAATTCAGGTATTCTGTGGCTTTTCACATGCCTTGGCTATGGTTTGCAAATGGTGTCCACTATTTTTATTTCCTTTAGTGGTAATAGATAGCCCTGAGAATTTGGGATTAGCTTTCGTTTTGTGGAATAGGTCTAGTGGCTTTTCAAGCTGTTTATTTCAGGTCTTATTTATTTATTTCCTATTTAGTGTATTATTTATTTTGATTTTATTTAATTTTTTTTACATCAAGAACATGACTTTATTTCAAAGAACCAAGAATAAGAAATGAGTTAAATGGAAAGGTGATACATCCTTGGGTTCTAAGACCCAAAATGCAACTTTTAAAAAAGTTGAAGTGTACTTGATTTACAAGAATTTCGCATAACCGAGTCTGTGTTTTAAAGTGTCT
>NW_011445356.1:0-733 GCF_000754665.1 Bison bison bison | reverse complement strand
TAGTTGCTCAGTCATGTATGACTCTGTGATCCCATGGACTGTGTCCCGCCAGGTTCCTCTGTCCATGGGCTTTCCCAAGCAAGAATACCAGAGTGGGTTGCCATTTCCTTCTCTAGGGGATCTTCCCGACCCAGAGATTGAACCCACATCTCTTGTGTCTCCTAATTGCAAGCAGATTCTTTACCACTGCACCACCTGGGAAGCCCCTATGGGGTCTGTAGGAAAAGCTAATTTACAAGGCTATTCACTGTTCATTAATAGTTGTTTAGGGCAGTTCTTCTCATTCACAAAAATTTTAGCTCAGAAAATTACAGTAAAATGTTACCACTGCTAAGCCTACTACTTAGTGGTAGGGCAAATCAGGATATTCGTCTTCTATTTCTGACAAAAATTCCTGAAATCAAA
This sequence comes from Bison bison bison, assembly GCF_000754665.1. Classification (NCBI taxonomy): domain Eukaryota; kingdom Metazoa; phylum Chordata; class Mammalia; order Artiodactyla; family Bovidae; genus Bison; species Bison bison. Next base: position 328 of record NW_011445356.1, on the reverse strand, counting down.
GATAGTAAAGTCCATGAGAGGGAAGTTAATCACTGACACTACTGGTTGAATAAAATAAGATATTCAGTTATTTTCTGCAAAGTACCTTCTCATGAATAATGCAGTGAATAACTATAGGCTTTAAACTTCCTAAATTTTCATAAACTTTGTAAATTTGTCCAATTAAGCCCTTTTCTGCCCACGTGTATTTTTACCCTATTGGTTGTAATGCATCCTAGCAGATTCTACTTCAGTTCCGTTCAGTCGCTCAGTCGTGTCTGACTCTTTGCGACCCCATGAATCGCAGCACGCCAGGCCTGCCTGTCCATCACCAACTCCTGGAGTTCAC
>NW_011445355.1:0-733 GCF_000754665.1 Bison bison bison | reverse complement strand
TAAAAAAAAAAAAATCCCCAAATGAAATCCAGGGATTACTGACAAAGCCCATATTCTTTCTTCCCTTAGAAGTAGGGTGGTACAGCAGAAGGAAGATGGACTAAAGTTTTAGGTTCACATCCCAGTTGGACCACTCACACCCTGTCTGATGGCACTCATCTGTAAAGAGGGAGCACGCTCCTACTCTACAGCATTTGTGCTGTAAGGATTCAATGAGGTCATATGAGAAAAGGGCCCAAAACTGTGGCTGGCACATAGAAGGCATCAAAAATGGTAGTTGTGTTATTATTTATTTCTCCCCCACTAGACTGAAAATTCCTAAAGTCCAAGATTTGATTGATTTCACTCACTGTTATTTCCAAAACAGTGCCTAGAATGTGGTAAATTCTTAATACACAGTGAATAAACATTATAATTATTGTAAAAGCCAGGTCAGCAACTTACTAACTCCACTGCCTTCCTTGAGGAATACACTCTGCATCCTCTTTTCTTTTTCAAATCAAATCCAAGCATGAGTCCTTTTCCCATGAAGCCATCCCTAACAAGGTCTAATTTGTGTTTATCTCATACTTCTCATATTTAACTGACAGAAGCACCTGCACCACCTGCCTTATCATTTACACTCAAGACTAGGAATGGACTGCATAATATATGCCTATATCATTGCCTGATTACTTCATATTTATGAGTCCTGTCTTCTTAATATTCAATTCCATCAATATTTCTTGGTTGT
>NW_011445354.1:0-733 GCF_000754665.1 Bison bison bison | reverse complement strand
GCCCAGAAAAATAAAGTCTGACACTGTTTCCACTGTTTCCCCATTTATTTCCCGTGAAGTGATGGGACCAGATGCCATGATCTTCGTTTTCTGAATGTTGATCTTTAAGCCAACTTTTTCACTCTCCTCTAGAACTTTACTGTAGTGGTATTTATTCTAGCTAATTTCTAAATGTGGTTTAATTTCCATACATTAGGTAGGTCATCCCCACAAAGCATAAAACCATTGCTTGCCTAGTGAATGAAATGGATCACTGGATTATTTTTTAAAACCATCTCTGCAGTAGGATATAGCCGGAAATTTTTGTAGTAGCTAATTTTGTAACGAGTCCCCTGTCTATCCTCTTCTAGACAGGTCAGCAATACAGATCTGAAGGTCAAACATAGGGCTAGCTGTAGAATAACAAACCATCCTGATTTTGTCCAAGACTGAGGGATTATTGGGGAGTTGGGATCTTTAGTGCTAAAACTACTAGAGTTCTGGGCAATTTGGGACAGTTGAGCCCAAAGATGTTTAAAAATAGCTCTGGTAGAAAGTGATTGTCATGCTGATGAATTGTGAAAGTAGAAATTTTGATTGAACAAAATAATGACGGTAACCTCCATGGTTTGTGTTGAGCATAAGGATGAAACCTAACTCTTGAAAACTCTGTATCCACATACATATGTGTGTCCCAAGCCATCTTAGAAGAACCAAAAGTTATGAAGTGTTGGATTTCGTAGCCCTCTCTTTC
>NW_011445353.1:0-733 GCF_000754665.1 Bison bison bison | reverse complement strand
GCATGTACTCCATGGAGGGCCAGTGCTGAACCCAGCTGTGTTAGTCAGGAAATACCGGGCTGTTAACACAGCTGTTGAAGGTTGGCCCAGTCTGGGAAGAGTGGACTATCACATGGCTCCCTGCAGCTAGCAGAGCTGAGCTCACATGGGCCACAGGAAACGCACCTTGAGCCGTGTGGATCGGTCTGTTTCAAACTTTATTTTTATTTTTAAAAATGTTTTGTATAAGTTTATTGTGTATAATGTTTAGAGGTTGTTTTCCGTTTCCAGTTATTATAAAGTGCTGACTGGAGTCCTTGTGTTGTACAGTACATCCCTTGTAGCCCGTCTTATACCCAGCAGTTTTGTACCTTCCCCTCCAGGCCCTGTGCTGCCCCTCCGCTGCGCTCCCCTCTCTCCACTGCTGACCCTGGTTTGTTCTTTGTATCTGTGAGTCTGTGTCTCTCATTATGTTCACTAGTTTGTTGGGTTTTTTTTAGGTTCCACATATGATTGATAATATCATACAGTATTTGTCTTTGTTTTTGACTTATTTCACTTAGCATGATGCTGTAGAAGTTCACACATGTTGCTGCCAGTGCCAAAATTTTGTTCTTTTTTGTGGCTCAGTAGTGATCGATTGTATATGTATATATACACCACATCTTTAACCATTTATCTGTCAGTGGACACTTAGGTTGCTTCCATATCTTGGGCAACTGCAAATAATGCTGCTATGAACATTGGGATGTGT
>NW_011445352.1:0-733 GCF_000754665.1 Bison bison bison | reverse complement strand
ATCTCCTTCAGAATGGACTGGTTGGATCTCCTTGCAGTCCAAGGGACTCTCAAGAGTCTTCTCCAACACCACTTATTAAGTACTATCAAAAGCTTCCTATGATTTTATGACATGTTCCTTGTAATAATTCCATCAGGTAGGCATAGTCAGTTCTGCTATAATACTTATTCTGAAAATGTGGATTTGTTTTAATGCCTTTGACCTATTAGGGAAGGACTTGAGGGTAATGTTCACTTGTCATTTGCTTATGGGATGATGTTGGGTGCGAGACACACTAGTGAACTCATCACTGCAGCCAGCTGAACTGAGCCACATAGGGGTAAACCAGATTCACACATGTGCACACCTCAAGTGTCTACCAGCTTCCCCAGCTCACTGCACTATGTGTGTTGTTACCAAAATCAGGTCTAATTGCTCACCACTCTAAAGTCCATACTCAAGGGGCTTATGCTGGTAGAAACAGAAAGGTTACTTTAATTAGAAAGCCAGCAATCTGAGGAGAAGGTGGACTTGAGTCCCCAAATCAACTCCAAAGATTCTGCTCAACCATAAAGTTTTTAAAGGGAAAAAGAGAAGTAAACTCAGTCACTGAGATGGGGGTCAGATTCATTGCCATCTCCTACTGTATGCTGGCTTGTCGACTCCTTGTGATCATTCTTTAGGTGCTATCTCATTTACATGGTTTGCTCAAGAGATTACTGAAGCAGCAGCTGGGGAAGAGAGCTGGTAATCT
>NW_011445351.1:0-733 GCF_000754665.1 Bison bison bison | reverse complement strand
TGTGAACCCACGGACGGTAGCCTGCCAGGCTCCTGTATCCATGGGGATTTCCAGGCAAGAATACTGGAGTGGATTGCCATTTCCTCCTCCGGGGGATCTTTCCCCACAGGGATCGAACCCACGTCTCCTTCGTTGGCAAGCTATCCTTTACCCCTGGGAAAGCCCATAGGCTTGTGTCATTTCTGGCAATTGCAGAAGTGAAAAGTCATTATGGGGGTTAAAAACTGCGTTTTACCTAATATGTGACTTAGAACCACAGCATCCATTTGAAAATCTTAGCATATAACTGGCCTTAACCCAAGTCAGCAGTGAAGAACTGACTGCTGGTCAAGGCATCTGCTCGGGGTGACAGCCATGGGCCACCCTGGGACTCCAGAAGAGGATGTTCTAACACTAGCAAAGCCATCAATGAAATCCCTCAATGGCAGCATCCATTCTCCAGATCTATATATGGGGCGCTGACATCACACCATGCTAACAGACTGTTTTAAAGGAAGGGCAACCTATCTTTGCAACAGAAGCAGAATTTTAATAGGAAAAGGGGAACCCATTTGTGAGAATAAACAACTAAGTGCTTTGTTAAATCTCTCTATTGTAAATATGATGTTACCTTAAAAATTACTAACAGTGAAAGTCGCTCAGTCGTGTCCGACTCTTTGCGACCCCATGGACTGTATAGACAATGAGGTCACGAAGAGTCAGACACGACTGAGCGACTAACAGTGACTTAGAT
>NW_011445350.1:0-733 GCF_000754665.1 Bison bison bison | reverse complement strand
TGCAGTGGAAGCACAGAATCTTAACTACACTGGACTGTCAGGGAAGTCCCTGTCTGCTTTTGTTTTTATTCCAGGACAAGAAATTCCTTGCCTGGCAATGAATTCAATCTGCCCTAGAATGGGGGCCAGGACAGTGCCATTTGCATTGAGTCTGGGGCTTTCCTCCCTATTAAGTGACAGTACATCGGAGCCATGGACTTGGGTCCTAGAAAAATCGACTAATACAGATCTGAAGTAAGGGTGCAAAGGACATTTATTCTGTCTTACAAGGCTCTTGGGATTTTTGTGGAAAAGGGAGGTAAGAAGGCCAGGCTTCACTAGGACTACCAGGCCCTAAACAAGGAGGATGGTACAGAATCAATTCTACTCCTGCTTACCCCTGGCTGGTCTACAGGGGTCAGAGGTGCTCTGAAACACATACTTCATGGCAATAAGCAATCATATCTGAAACAAAGAGAGTGATCAATCAAGATGTCACTTTAGTCCTTTGTAGGGCGGTGAGAATACTGGGTGTTTCCTTTGCTTGCATTGTTCCCAAGGCAACTATTCGGCATCCTTCATGATCTCCTGGAATGTCAGTAATCATCTAAGAAAATGACTACTGTGGGTCTCCTGGTCCATGTTAATTGTTCCCATGGCCAGAATTCAACCATGTCTGGGCATGTCTTCTCATAACCTGGAGGGGCAGGCAACACAAAGATATTTTTTGCATCAGTAACAAATTGCTCAGGGC
>NW_011445349.1:0-733 GCF_000754665.1 Bison bison bison | reverse complement strand
TCAGGGCCATTCATCAACCAAATTATTATTCCTCTATTCCCAGTAGTACCTAACCCAAATAAACATCTGCTGCCAATTATATCTGAAGTTATTTGTTTCATTATAGTTAATTGATCTTTGTTGTGTGCTCCCAAACCATGACAATCAACATCTTTTTTACTTCACCAGGAAAGGACAAAAATATACATGAATAAGCATGCCCCAGGGGTTCACTGAAGCCCCCTCTGATTTTTCCTAGGACCTCAAATGAGATTTAGAAGTTATCAAAATTTCCCTTGTGATTTAGCTCTGATACAATATGCAGATGGATCTCCCACTTTGTTTAAGGGAAAAAATGGCCTGTAACAAGAATTCCATTTACTTTCAGTCATAACAGAAAAAGGACAAAGTTTCAAAAGAGAAGTTACAGTTTTGTCAAAAATCAGTCTATTATTTCAGACATAACCCACTAAGGTAGAGATTCACTCTCTCCTAATTAAGATACCCAAACTTTCCTAGACCCCTCACAAAACAATTGAGAAGATTTCTAGGTTTAACTAGATTTTACAGGCTGTGGGGATTAAATTGTTCTGAAATTGCAACACCTTTTATTAATTGACTAAATCTTCAGTAATAGTCACTTTCTGTTTTGGGAGCCCAAATGTGAATAAGACTTTGATAGCCTGAAGAAGGCTTTTCAGCAACAGTTTACTTCCCTAGATATCCTGAAGTACTAAAAGCACCTTTGTCTACT
>NW_011445348.1:0-733 GCF_000754665.1 Bison bison bison | reverse complement strand
CCGCCTAGGAGCCCCGCCCCCCCCAGCCGCACCGAGGGCCCAGGCCTCTGGGGCTGCTCCTCGAGTGGGCTGGCAGTCCCTGCCTCACGGCTCTGCCTTGTGGGTCGCTCTATCTGGGATGGTCTCCCCCGGCATGTTGGCCTCTCCCCTTGCCTCACTCTCACGTGTCACCTTTTTCTTGTGGGAGCTCACACCCCAGCCCCTCTCTGTGTCTCTTCATGGTACAGATTGTCTTTGCATCTTTACTTGAATATGGGGGCAGCTGGATGGGTTGCAGGGCAGCCTTGGGGGGCTGAGTGGACTGACATGGGCAGTCAGAGGATGGGAGACAAAGTGCTGGCGGGCTAGGGACATGTGACTTGGAAGGGCTGGCATCCAGAGATACCAGACAGGTGCACCACAGCATCTGGGCCGTGCTGGTGAGCCGCCCTGAGACGGGGGGCGGGGAGGGGCGTGCACAGGGCAGAGCCAGCCTTCCTGTGACTGTCATGGGGGCCAGGAGGCACAGGAACCTTGGAAGCAAGGGTGCTGTGAGAGGTTGGGGAGGACCGTCAGGTGCTCACGGTACTAGGCGGGTGACCAGCTGACCTCTCCCTTGGAGTAGGGCTGATGCTCAGGGCAGGTGGGGTGAGCAGTTTGCTGTGCTGGGTGGAGGGGCAGGCAGTCTGCTCTGAGGAGCACAGTGCTGAATGGCCTTCTTGTCCCTACATGCTCGGGGCCTCCTGATATCCTG
>NW_011445347.1:0-733 GCF_000754665.1 Bison bison bison | reverse complement strand
GTCACTAAGTCCTGTCCAACTCTTTGTGACCTCTTGGACTGCAGCATGACAGGCTTCCCTATCCTTCACTATCTCTTGGAGTTTGCTCAAACTCATGCCTATTGAGTCAGTGATGCCATCCAACCATCTCATTGTCTGTCGCCCCCTTCTCCTCCTGACCTCAATCTTTCCCAGCATTAGGGTCTTTTCTAATCAGTCAGCTCTTCACATCCTGGCTTTAGGTAGAACAAAAATTGCATTTTTCTATTGAGTACCCAAGGAAAGAGTTGTTTTTCTCTTTGTAATAATTGAGCTGTTGAAGTCTGCAAGGATCAAATCCTTCTGTGATACATAGTTAGGGAGTTCCTGCATGGATATGAAGGATTGGTTCATTTCTTCTCAGAATATGAGATTATATTACCTCAGTTAAAAGAAAATGAAAACATTTAGAGTATCAACACAGGAACAGTATAGTGTTGAGTGGCTTGTCATGAGTCATCTACCACCGACACTTTCAAAGAGTGTCTTTATGGATCACTCTTCAATATGGCTCACCCTCTGAACAGAATTTTTTTTTTTAATTTAATTGGAGGCCAAGTACTTTACAATATTATGGTTTTTGCCATACATTCACATGAATCAGCCATGGGTGTATATATGTTCCCCATCCTGACCCTCCCTCCCACCTCCCTCCCCATCCCATCCCTCAGGGTCATCCCAGTGCACCAGCTCTGAGCACCCTATCTCATGCATC
>NW_011445346.1:0-733 GCF_000754665.1 Bison bison bison | reverse complement strand
ACAGGGACGGGGGTGCCTGGTGGGCTGCCGTCTATGGGGTCGCACAGAGTCAGACACGACTGAAGCGACGTAGCAGAAGCAGCAGCAGCAGCACAGGAAAAGATGTGGAGAAATCACCAAACTCTATTTGATCAAAAACAGAAACAAGGTAGCTGAAGATGTGAGATGCCTGGCTGAAGGCTGGCCATGGACAGAGGGTGGAGGAGACACAGGGCCTTCCACCTCCTGCCATCTTGCACTGGTCTGCAAGACTCCTGATATAAACTGGGTGGTTTCCATTCACCCTTGCAAATCCCCCTTCCACTTCAGTGTCTCAGGACCCCAGGAGTATGGCCTCCATGGACCCCATGAACCCTCTAGTTTCCATTGGGTTCAACCAATGGGAGGCAACCTCAGGAGATTTGAGAGCAGAGTATTTATTCCATGCTCCCTCCTCTGAGACCACAGGTTGGCAGTGGTTGTGCCCCTTTACCAAAGGCCTCGCTTCCCATTAGGTAGCCTTCTGCTGAAGCCACCGCAGAGCTCCTGCTCTAAGGGCCTGGTTACTCTTGTTTGTTTCCCTTAATTCCATTCATACCTTTTTAGTAGTCCCTTCATTAAACTGTCCTCAATCACTCCATTTGAATAAGCCATCTGTTTCCTGTTAGGACCCAGGGCAATTTAGTATGAGAGTTTAGAGTCTGGAAGGCGTTTTAGAGTCTACTACTTACATGTTTTTCAATTTTTTTTTTTT
>NW_011445345.1:0-733 GCF_000754665.1 Bison bison bison | reverse complement strand
ATTTTTTTTTAACTCTTGGAAGGTATCAAAGAGCTATCAAGAAAATAAGAAACCACAAGGCCATGATAGGGAGAAGACAGAAACCCAGAGAAATGAGCTCAGCATCTGAGGCTGCTTTCCCATAGAGGCATCTGCCCATTCCAAAAGAGGATAACAAAGACAGAAGCCAGACATAATCTTTCAGGATCCCTGAGGATAAAAATAAGAGCTCATGGCCTATCAAGGAGAGGATGGAGTCCTGCTAAATCAACCAGGCTCTGAGTTGGGATTCTTAAAAACTACCTGCTAAAAAGTAAGGGTGAACTAGAAAAAAACAGCCATCATACAGTTTAGGTCCCGATTTACGATGATCTAAACCCATGACGGGGCTGAGGTAATCTCAGTTACTAGTTGTCCTAGACTAATGCGTATTGGAAGCAAATATTAAATCCTCTCTGGAGGAAGAAAAACAATACCCAGATCTTCAAATTATGTCTATAGTTTTATATACAATTTGTGTTATTACAAATCACCAGGCATACAAAGAGATAACATATATTCAAAAAACAAACAACAAAAAATAGATAATAGAAATAACTAGCAATTATTGGACATGGGCTTCAAAGTAATTACAGTAAGTATGCAGACGGAAATAGAACACAAAATTATTTCAGAAAATTGGAAACTAAATCAAAGAGGACACTAATAGATGGAGAAATATACCATGTTCATGGATTGGAAGAATCAATATAGT
>NW_011445344.1:0-733 GCF_000754665.1 Bison bison bison | reverse complement strand
CAAAGCATGGGATATACTGTGACCTATAAGGCAAATATCCTTTGAACTAACCTGATTTATCTTGATGGAATTCTTTGCTTAGGTATTGTGAGCTCCATTTCTAGTATGCAAATTCTGCTTTCTTTAGAAATGGAAAGGAACTTGAGATATTTCTTAGGTAATTTCAAGACCAAACTGCGTTAAGGACCTCCTTTTCTAACTGTGTACCAGAAGAGTTGGCAGTTAGAGGTGAGAGTGGTAGAGTGTTGCAGATGTGAACATCATATGGAAACCCAGCATCCAAACTTACCATGTGGAACATAAGCAGTGGCCACCCTGTCCCACTGTGGTGCTGAAGTGGGCTGGGGAGGAAGAGATTTGGGGTGAAAGTGAAAAGAAGTGCAGAGGAACTTTGGAAACATACTCATATTACATGTTCTCCCTAAAAAGAGACTTCCTACCAGTAAAATGGACTTTGTCTAGGCCTGGTTATATACTTGCTGCATTTTAGGCCCCAGATTCCTGTTGCTTCTTATTGCAAAATGCCTCCATGTGGCATTTTGTCCATTTTCATTTCTGCCATTTAATAGGTCACGGTGAACTTTGTCCCCGAGTCTACTCACAAAAGATGTTATGGAGAGCCTCCACTTATCTTAGGACCTCACTCTACTGTTCTTTTTCATTTCTTACATTTTGACTGTTCTTCTCCTCTTCTTCCACTTTATTTTTCACATCATGTGCTTTCTACCTGAGT
>NW_011445343.1:0-734 GCF_000754665.1 Bison bison bison | reverse complement strand
TTTCCCAGGCAAGAATACTGGGGTGGGTTGCCATTCCCTTCTCCAGGGCATCTTCCCAACCCAGGGATCAAACCCACACCTCTTGCATTGGCAGGCAGATTCTTTACCACTGAGCCACCAGGGAAGCCAATCTCAAAGTTAGTTCTAGTTTTAAGACTATTTAGAATCTGTTTATTGAAGACTTGTCAAATATTAAAAAAAATTTGAAATCTTGACTAAATAATATCAAAAATCATTATAAATAATATCTATTTCATAAAAATAACAAAAGCAAATACAAATGTGTTGTATGGTTGTGAGTAGAACTTAGGTCTTGTAATATTGAGAGTATATGATTTTCTTAAGTTGCTAAAAACAGTAGGTTCAAATGAACTTGCTTATGCTAAGACCTATGTCACAAATTGAAGGCTCAATTACAGTTTTGTTCCTTCCAAAAATGAAATCTTAAATCAACTGGGAATTGTCTGATCAGCACTAGTTAGCATGATACACTCCTGCCATCAACTACCAGAAAGTAACTTCAGAATAAACATACTTTTTGTCTAGTGTAATTTCCTTGTTTCTACATAAAGTCTTATTTTGAACAACTCCTTGGAGTGCCTTTCTGCCTTCTATATTGTTTGCTTCCAATTTTAATCATTTTGCTCAAATAAAGTTTTAAAATATTTAATAAATCTCAGCTTATATTTTAACATAGTAACCAAAGACTTAATAAAGTCAACATGAAACATAGG
>NW_011445342.1:0-734 GCF_000754665.1 Bison bison bison | reverse complement strand
GCACTTTGAACTACTTGTTTCTGTTCAGCCTCTCAAGTGAAAGATGAAGACCGTCAGACTGACAATTACTAATGGAGAAGCTCAGAGCTGTGAGGCGTGTTGAGAAGACAGGGGTTTGTGTCTTCCTGCTGTGCTTCTCATGGAGCGGGCACTGAGTTAGGGACACAGTAGACTCGTTAGGATGAGCATTCTCATGTGATTGTACTGCAACTAAACCAACTTTGAATGTGGCTTTGGTTTTCAGAGTGATTTTCATGGTAAAATGGTTCTTTGGTTGGCTCTTCGAGCATACTCAGAGCTGAGAAATATAAACTGAAGCAGAAAATAGCAAAGACCAAATAACTGCCCAGGCTCCTACACAGACCTCTTGGTAGGGGTGGGTTTGGCAGCCTGGTAAGTTGTCTCACCACAGATTCAGGATTCACATGCCCCACATAGAATCATTTTCCACGCTTATCCCCCTCAAATGGCAGACAGTCACAGAATCAGAGTAGGACCACAGACAGAATGTTTATGGGGGCCAATAGCTATTTTTAAATGATTGAGAGAATCACTGTTGATTTCCTTGGATTTATATTGCAAAGATGAAGTATAACGAGAGAAAAGCAGGAGCCCTCATCTTTGGCATTGGCAAAGCATATTTCACAGAGGTTATATAGTCTCCTTTATCATATGTAACCCCCTAATGCAGAGGTGTTTTTATTTCTTCTTTGCAGATGAGAAAAACCGAGGTG
>NW_011445341.1:0-734 GCF_000754665.1 Bison bison bison | reverse complement strand
GATTCTTTCAGCAAAAGGGACCCAGGGATCAAGCACACTAGCTCTGGACTCAGTGTCCCTGTCACCCTGTAGATGATTGTAGTAACTGAATTATTTGGATCTAATGGCCTCTTTTGTATTCTAATTTATTAGATTGTTTTTATTTCTTTTTACCTTTTGATATTTGAAGTTTCAAAGGTGAATCTCCATCTTCCTTGAGCATGAGCAGGGTTGGCGCCAGGGTGGTTCAGTTGTCTTAAAGGTTATTTTTTATAGTTGCTTCAGTTTCACAGCAAAAGTGGGGGTAAGGGATCAAACCCATGTCCTGTGCTTTGGCAGGCAGATTCCTACCCACTGAGCCATCAGGAAAGTCCTCTAAACAATGCTTAACTTGTACGTAGACACTGGTTCATCATGGCCACCGCACACATGAAGTTTCCGTATTTGCCTGTGGGTAAATAAACAAGTGATGTATGTCATCCTTTTTGAATTTACAGACACACAACCATCGGCTCTGTGCTCACTAGCCCTGCAGACTCACAACCACCTGTCTGTGCTCACTAGCCCTGCTGGTGTGACTTGGGCAGCAGGACTGTCACTGACCTTGCGTTGTTCTAGTTTCTAAGTCATGTGCAACTCTCTTGTGACCCCATGGACTGTAGCCCACAAGGCTCCTCTACCCATGGGATTTCCCAGGCAAGAACACGAGTGGGTTGCCATTTCTTCTGCAGGAAAGTGAAAAGTGAAAGTGAGGT
>NW_011445340.1:0-734 GCF_000754665.1 Bison bison bison | reverse complement strand
GAGTCGGACACGACTGAAGTGACTTAGCAGTAGCAGGAAGCCTACACACACACACACACACACACACACACACACACATTCTGAATCCCCATGCTGTACACCTGAGACTAATAAGATATTGTAAATTACCTATACATCAATAATTTTTTTTAAATGGTTACAATGGTAAATTTTGTTACGTACTTTACTGTAATTAAAATTTTTAAAGAAAGGAAGAACAGTGAGGCAAGCTGGTCAGGAGGAGACGGAACAGGGTGTGCAGGAGGAGGAAGGCGAGTGCCTTGGAGTATCCGGCAGGATTGGGCACCTTGCCACCCAATTAGAGCAGTAAAATGGAGACGGCGGAGAGGGGTGGGGTGGCTACAGTGTCATAGGACATTTAAGCAAAGACCCAGAGCAAATGAGGAGTCATGTGGAGACCAGTGAGAGGCAACAGCCCACGCAAAGGCCCTGAGGCTAGATGATGACTGGTGTGTTTAAGGAACAGTGAAGAGGCCGAAGTGGCTGGATCTGGGTGAGTGAGTGAGCACAGCAGGGGGAGGTGAAGCTGGGCAAAGGATGCGGCAGAGGATGCAGATCCCTGTGGGTTATGACAATGACTTGGGCTTTTTCTCTGAGGAAGGTGGGAGCCACGGAGGGTTCTGAGCAGAGGAGGAACATGGACCGACTCAGGAACTCAGAGGCGCCCTCTGGCTTCTATGGTGGGTGGGAGAGGAATAGATCATGGGGGAAAG
>NW_011445339.1:0-734 GCF_000754665.1 Bison bison bison | reverse complement strand
TTTTTCCTTGGAAACAAACTGAGATCAGTCTGTCATTTTTGACATTTCACCCAAGTACTGCATCTTGGACTCTTTTGTTGACTATAAGGCCTACCCCATTTCTTCTAAGAGATTCTTGCCCGCCGTAGTAGGTATAGTGTCATCTGAATTGAACTCACCCATTCCAGTCCATTTAAATCACTGATTCCTAAAATGTTGATGTTCACTCTTGCCATCTCTTATTTGCCCACTTCCAATTTACCTTGATTCATGGACCTAACATTCCAGGTTCCTATGCAATACTGCTCTATACAGCATCAGATTTTACTTCCACCACCAGACACAGTCACAACTGTGTGTTGTTTCTGATTTGGCTCAGCCTCTTCTTTCCTTCTGGAGCTATTTCTTTGCTCTTCTCTAGTAGCTATTGGGAACGTACTGACCTGGGGAATTCTTCTTTCAGTGTTATATCTTTTTCCTTTTCATACTGTTCATGGGGTTCTCAAGGCAAGAACGCTGAAGTGGTTTGCCATTCCCTTCTCCAGCAGACCACGTTTTGTCAGAACTCTCCACCATGACCTGTCCTTCTTGGCTGGCCCTACATGGCTTTGTTCATAGTTTCATTGAGTTAGACAAGGCTGTGATCCATGTGAGCAGTTTGGTTACTTTTCTGTGAATGCAGTTTTCATTCTGTCTGGCCTCTGATAGATGAGAATAAAAGGCTTGTGGAAGCTTCCTGAAGGGAGGGACTGGCT
>NW_011445338.1:0-734 GCF_000754665.1 Bison bison bison | reverse complement strand
GGGCTGCTTGCTTACAGTGGGTAAGGGTCAGTCACATCTGACCCTTAGTTCGTCTTTGGACATCAACCCCGGGAGGGCCTGGTGGTGGCTGCCAACTCCGCCCAGCTCCGGTCCCCTCACCCATCTTTCCAGCCTGCACTTAATGGGCCCAAAGTCTTGCTGAGGGCTTTATGCCAAGCTCATGGGCTCCAGGAGTCCCTGGGGAGCCATAGAGGGCCTGGATGGCAGGGGCTGTGACGCCTCCAAACGCGTCTCGCCTGTGGTCTCAGGCAGGCGGCAGATAGCTCAGGGCTGCGTGGTCTTGGGCTCAGCTTCCACCCTCCCCGCTGGCCACGCTGACCCAGGCCTCCCATCCCCATGTTGGCCTGGGGACCCAGGGAAGAGGGCCTGATTGTGCAAGTTTGGGTCCAGACCTCCGCTGTGGGGGCTTTCTCTGGGCTCAAGAGGGAACTTGGGCCAAGGGGTAGAATAAACAGGCCGTGTTCCTGGGAAGAACTGTCCTGACCAGCTGCTTGAGGTTGAGGGAGAGGGCCTGGTGTTCAGACCCAGAGCTAGGGGCCCAGGCCACACCGGATCATCTGGACGGTGGGGAGACTGGACTCAGCCAGGGGACAGCGTCCTCTCTTGAGCCTCCTGCCTTCCCTGGATCTTCACGTGGTGCGGCAACCTGCCTTATCTTTGTTTGCAGTCGCTGACCTGGTCCTTAAATTTCCTCAGGGCTGGAGAAGTTTGCC
>NW_011445337.1:0-734 GCF_000754665.1 Bison bison bison | reverse complement strand
TTTCCACTGTTTCCCCATCTATTTCCCATGAATTGATTTGACAAGATGCCATGATCTTCGTTTTCTGAATGTTGAGCTTTAAGTGAACTTTTTCACTCTCTACTTTCACTTTCATTAAGAGGCTTTTTAGTTCCTCTTCATTTTTTATTAGACCCTACTATAAAAATAAGTATAACATCACAATCAACACTACACTTTGGTGCAGATAGAAGAATAAGGAATAGTGGAGACTGTGGTAGGGTGGATCATAGCATGCAGGAAAGAGGCCTAGTATTGACAGATAGTCAAACTGTTTAAATTATGAAACAGATTTACATTGGAATTTTACCAACTTTTAAGTGCTTGCAAATAATTTTTAAAATTATGTCGTCCAAAAAGATGTGGTTCATATAGCACAAGTCAATAAGCTAAGGTTGACCCACTATAGCATTCGTTTGATAACACATAGCATACAAAAGGCATTTGAAGAAAAAATACCAGTTTACTGGATTTTCACCTGATGTTGAAAGTCATATTATTTAGATGGCTAAAAATATAAAGTGTATTCAATCAGAAAGGATAGGAGTATTAAGCTTCTTACTTTCTCCTGTAAATGATAATCACGAAATGATTACCAGTTGGTCAGTTCAGTTCCCTTCAGTCGCTCAGTCATGTCCGACTCTTTGTGACCCCATGAATCGCAGCATGCCAGGCCTCCCTGTCCATCACCAACTCCTGGAGTTCACTCAAACTCA
>NW_011445336.1:0-734 GCF_000754665.1 Bison bison bison | reverse complement strand
TCCTTGATCATAATTCCTGAATCCATCACTCAGTCACAGAAGAGGGGTCTCTCTTTTTTTTTCTTTTAAACCATCAAGCCCACTTAAGAAAAGGCAGAACATGAATATGCTAATAAGCCCAGCCATACTCCTGGGGTCAAGCTTAGCTTTCCTGTTATTTGGGCAACTCTTCTTACATCTGTTTTCACAAGTGAAAAATGGGGTTCATAATAGTAAGTACCTGACAATGTAGTTGTGAGAACTAAATAGGTTGATATTCATAAAATTCTAAAAAATAATTCAAAAATACTAACACTTAACAGGTAGTACTTTAGTTAACAGATTCATAAAATCTATTTGAATAGAGAGAGACACAACATTCCCTAAAAATACTCAAACTCACTTTGCTTCACAGTTACCTATTAGCACAAATTACAAGCCTGGCATTTTTTAAATGTCTATTTTGACTTCATCAAGGTTTCAATGATAATCCTCACATACAGTGAGTTTTCATGGTAAATAGTCTCATGGCACAGCCTTCTTTCATGCCTCTAAATAGTTCCACAAAACCATCTCATTTTTTCCCAGATCTTTATAATGTGGAAAGAGGTTATATCAACTAGTTTCAGATCAGTTCAGTTCAGTCGCTCAGTCGTGTCCGACTCTTTGCGACCCCATGAACCACACCACACCAGGCCTCCCTGTCCATCAACAACTCCCGGAGTTCACTCAAACCCATGTCCATTGAGTCGGCT
>NW_011445335.1:0-734 GCF_000754665.1 Bison bison bison | reverse complement strand
TGGGAAGAGAGCCAAGAGAATGTGGCATCCTGGAAATCAGGTGGAGAGCTCATTGTCAATTGTGTCAGTTGCTGCTGATGGGATGGGGAAGATGGACATGAGAAGAGAGTAGCGGGGTTAGCAGCATGGAAGGCATGGGTGACCCTGACAACAATGCTTCGGTAGAGTTATGGGAGTGGAAGCCTGAGTAGAGTGACTTCAGGAGAAAATAAGAAGAGAGGAAGTGAGGGCAGGGCTTTAGCAAACTCCAGAGGAATCTCACAGTAAATGGTACAGTAGCAGGTGACGTGGGGTCCCTGAGCTTTTCTTCTTTTTTAATATAGAAGCAACAAAACTCTGATATGTTGTCGGGGAGTTATCTTCAGAGAGGGAAACCTTGATTCTGTGAGCAAGAGGGATTTTGCTCCACTGGGGTCATGGTTGAGCAGGGAAGAGTGAATAGGATCTTGTATATGACTGGAATTATTTACCTTAGATAAGACCTCCTGCAAGTTCGTACAGGGTAAAGGGAAAAAGAACATATGGACCCAAAGGTGGGTACCACAGTTGTGGTAACAGGGCCAGTTTCTTCAACTTTACTCCTGGTCACTTTTCATTGACCTGTTAAAAGGTCAGATTTTCAGTTCAGTTCAGCCGCTCAGTCGTGTCCGACTCTATGTGACCCTATGGACTGCAGCACACCAGGCTTCCCTGTCCATCACCAACTCCTGGAGCTTGCTGAAACTCATGTCCAT
>NW_011445334.1:0-734 GCF_000754665.1 Bison bison bison | reverse complement strand
ACCAGGCTCCTCTGTCCATGGGATTTTCCAGGCAATAGTACTGGAGTGGATTGCCATTTCCTTCTCCAAGGGATCTTCCCAACCCAGGGACCAAACCCAGGTCTCCCGCCTTGTAGACAGACGCTTTACCATCTGAGCCACCAGGGAAGTCCAGGGAAGTTGCAAAGATCCACGTAAAATCCAATTCCTGGTCAACAGGCAGCCTTCCATGAGATCATTCAAGGATCCATGCTCCTTGCATCTTATGACTCTGTCTTCTTGTATGGCCTTGGAGTCCTCTCTTATAACTTAAATATCTTGCCAATAGATAAGGGAAGAGAAAGAAGGTATGGAGGATCACATGAGGGTTGGACATCATTTGACCCGTACGTCTTCAGTCAAAATTCAGTCACAGAACCAAACCTAACTATAAGGGAGGTTAGAAAATATAGTCTAGCTGCATACTCAGGAGGTAGAAATATAACTTGGTGAACAAAACACATTTCTGCCCTACTCTCGTAAGTGAAAATAGCAGTTCCAGGAAGAGTTTGGAGAAGAAGAAGACATAATCCTTCAGATACTGGGAACAAGTCCAGTGTCATAGCCAGACCAATGTATCCCACACGTAATAGCTGGAAGACAGAAGCAGAGGAGGCAGAGGAGGCAGAGAAGGGTCTAGAGGGTCGGGTGGGCACAGTGACACAAAACCTACGAGCAAACCATTCAGAATTTCAGACACAGAGGCAGCAGGAATT
>NW_011445333.1:0-734 GCF_000754665.1 Bison bison bison | reverse complement strand
TTTTTTTAATCTAGACGACTCTTTCTTTTTTTCTCACCTTCACTCTAGTTTCAACCCTCAGCATCTGTTGCCTACATACAACTTGATCTCCAGATTCCTCTGTGTTATTCCTCCTAGCCAGGCACTACACTGCTTCTTGAATCTTTTGTCTCTAAAATAACATTTTGTCACTCAAATTATTTAAAAAAATTTTTTTTAGATTTTTGATACACAGCAGTCCTCAAACCTTTACTATGGATAATGAACTGAAGAGATTCTGAATGTAGACCTGGCATGGATTCCTGTGATTTACATCAAAAAAATGAGTAGTGATTCCAACACTAGTAGTCCCAGATCACACTTTGAGAAACAGGATCCAAGATAATCTCTTGGGGCTAATCTCCTCATTCATCATCTGTTTAAGCTTGCCACTGTACTTTTACTAACTGAGTATGTTTAGAACTCATCCTTTGTTTTCAGTCTACCAAACTTTACTTCCACAACTTTGTTGAAAACTGTTTATTCTCTATTGCTCAGTACAACTACCTCTCTTCTATGGCTTTTTAAATCATCAATTCCCCTAATAAAAATGCATTCACACCATATCCCAATGCACCATTAGAGTACATGGTAGACTCTCCCTGAATTATTGTCAATTGTACACAAGTTGGGCTTGGAGAATGGCATGGAGTAGACTATATTCAATGGAGAAGGCAATGGCATCCCACTCCAGTACTTTTGCCTGGAGAATCCAC
>NW_011445332.1:0-734 GCF_000754665.1 Bison bison bison | reverse complement strand
TGACATAACTGAATTGAATTCCACCTATCATGTCAGTAAAACCATAGCCTTTCCTCCAGCTATGTCAAAGATACACCTACCATTCTAAGAAGGGTTTTCTTCCTCAACCATAATTCCTCAGAGCTGTGACAGTCCCACTCCAGTTGCCACAGACGTCTTCTGTCCCTCATGAGAAAAGTCTCTTTGTAAAGGTGGTCCATTTGTTTGCTTGTTTATTGAGAGGCATCTTTCAAATTGTCTAACTCCAAAAATCGTTTGCTTGTTTATAGTAGAAAAATAAACCTAAAAAGGCCATTGCAATTTGAACTAAAATTCCTGTCTCGGGAATAGGAGCTTGGCTGGGAATCCACGTTTAGAGAGATGAGATTGAGGACATCAGTTTGCTGTAACGGGACTGATATGAATCAGAGGAGATGAAGTAGTAGACACGGACTGGCTGTTGTGCTCTCACCACTGTGCTCAGCGTTTCCTCAGGGGAAGCAGAGGTGGGAGAAACAGGTGATGTTGTGCTCTCACCACTGTGCTCAGCGTTTCGTCAGGGGAAGCAGAGGTGGGAGAAACAGGTGATGTTGTGCTCTCACCACTGTGCTCAGCGTTTCGTCAGGGGAAGCAGAGGTGGGAGAAACAGGTGATGTTGTGCTCTCACCACTGTGCTCAGCGTTTCGTCAGGGGAAGCAGAGGTGGGAGAAACAGGTGATGTTGTGCTCTCACCACTGTGCTCAGCGTTTCGTCAG
>NW_011445331.1:0-735 GCF_000754665.1 Bison bison bison | reverse complement strand
GGTGGGGGGAAAACCCCCCAGCCATAAGCACAGTTCCAGGAACATTTTTCTCTTCCATTTTCCCCCTTTGGATCCAAGTGCAGAAGTATTTGAGTTTGAGCTGTAACTGGTTGGGGGTTAGAAGAGCAGAGTGGAGGTGAGGGAGGTCACTTCTCATCAGTCAGGGTTAGCCAAGTGATAGCCTGATTTTCATGCCTGTTGTCCCTCATCCCTAGTTTTGTGAAAGGTTTTACGTTTTCCTTTAAAACCAAAGGGAGAAAGATAAACTCAAGTACTATAAGCATTCTATTAGGTTTTGAGAGAGGAGGGAGGTTTGGAATTTTGATTTTAAGCAGGTATAGCTTAAGGGATAACTTTGCATTGTATAAGAGTTCATTTATGAGTACAAACTTAACTTGAAGTTTAATAGGCACTTGACAGTTGATAGAAAGTTTTAGCTTATAAAAGCAATGTAGAGAATAGTAAAAGAGGAAGAATACTTGGGAGGTTGGGAAAATGACATTAAGTGGTACAGATGGGTGAAGAGAAAGACCACTGGGCATGGAATCAGAAAATTTGAATCCTAGCTATTATTTTCCCAAGTACTTCTTCTCTAACCTTGATCTAGTGAATTTACCCTGGATGTAAATCAAAATGGTATTAATCTGGTATATGAATTTATCACAGAGATTTAAAGAGGTCATGTGTACCAATGTACATAGCTTCACATCCCCCTTCTGGGGGTAACTTCTCCCC
>NW_011445330.1:0-734 GCF_000754665.1 Bison bison bison | reverse complement strand
TATGCCAATTTGTTGTTTTTTTTTCCAAAGGATTAAGGGCCTAAAGGAATAGAGGAAGTGAATGGACACTGATGTTTCAAAATATCTCATTTTGCCTAAAAGCAAGTACCTCAGATAAATGCCCATAAAGGGATTTCTTTCTTAAGCCCCGTGGATTTTTCCCCCGCACAACTTTTTGTGTGAGTTAGAAATGAAAACCATTCATCTAGTGCCCCAAAGAACGGCCTTATTGAATGGAATAACAGTGTAATGTACCATTGAAGGCAGGATTGAAAGTGATTATCTTGTTAACTCTTGACAGTTACCGCCAGCTTGAAATGGAACCGGCAGGCTTGATTTGCAAATGAATTAGAGCTTTTTCATTTTGTGCCAGGATCATCTTTTTATATTCTGATATGACAGATGCCATGTTCCAGGCTTTTGTTTTTCTTTGGTTTTATACTTGCAAATAAAAAACAAAAGATTATGATAGTCATTTTATTTGCATCTTTTCTCTTGGAGTTTATTCTTTGTGTAGAAGTTTTTAATCTTATATTTTTCAAAAATTTGTTTGACTACTATTGTTTTTATCAGAATTGTTTGATTAATTTAAGTAATGTAGTAATTGGGTGAAAGAGAAGCATTTATTGGCTTTTAAGGGGTAGAAATTTACAAATAGAATAGTGTGGTTAATAAAAACGTAACTTTTGGCTAAATTTATTCAATTCGCTTTTTTTATTTTTGATTTTGATATA
>NW_011445329.1:0-734 GCF_000754665.1 Bison bison bison | reverse complement strand
TTTTTAATTTCAACTAGCATTTCAAGAGCATTTTGGAAAATATCCTTTTATTTTCAAGGTATAAAGAATAAATCTAAATTGGAGAAGTCTGAAATGTATGTCATCAGTCTGTGTCTAAAGGTCAAAACTTTAATATGAGGTTTTGATAAAAGAAATACTTATATAAAAACTTTTACCTCTAAAAATTCTTGACTTCTATACTGCTGATATAAGTTTAGTATTGAAAAAAAAAATTCTTTTGCCAAATGATATATTCTCCTCATATTCTAGATAAAGAAAACAAACCTCTGGCAAAATGATCAATAAATGGATACAAGTACATGTTAACACTTAAGATGAAACAGAGCCTCAAATACAGATTTTAAAAATGATAATAAAATTCAAAGCAAAAACTAATGTTAATAATTTTGAAGAACATATTACCATAATACTCTCAATAAGAAGTATAAAAATAGAAGAAAGTAAAAACATTAAATCAATTGACACAGTAAATTTGCTGCCCTATAGTGGAGACAGACATCGGGTCTTGGTATTTTTGTAGGTGGGTTTTTTTATAGCCTCAAGAAACAGTTAGTATAATTTTATCACAGAATAAGAAAAGAAAGTAACCCCTAATTCCCAAATATACATGTATTCTAACTGTTTTAGTAAGACCAAAATAGAATAGTATAATAAAACTACATTTTATACCAAACACTCTTGTGACCACTGAGTTGTATATTTTAAATAAAATA
>NW_011445328.1:0-734 GCF_000754665.1 Bison bison bison | reverse complement strand
GATTTTCATAACTATATATATATATACCCCTGATGACTTAATAATCATAAATCTAATCTGTAGAACTACCGGGCATTTGTTCAGCCATGGACACACCCACCCCCTAAATCGCCAGTAGTATACGCTTGAGGACCACGCGCGGGGGGCACCCACGTGGTGTCTGTGGGTGACCACCTCTATGCTTGTTCCCAGGGCTCCTGTGTGGGTGGAGCTCTGTTACTCAAAGTGAGAACACAAACATTACAGTCTGCTAGGTTTGAGAAAATGAGCTTCCACCTATCAAATTTCTAAATATGTAAATGCCATGTTTATACCAACAACAGTTCTATTTCTATCTTCAAATCTTGTTTTAAAAATACAGGAAGGAATCTAAGGGATCAAGGTGCTGAAACAGCAAAACCTTGCCAGGGGCACGCCGTGCTTAGAGGTTTTCTACCTTGCACACTCTCTGAGAATTGTGTCTGATTCCAGGGTAGGCTTTTCGGTGTTCCTTAATCTTGGGCAAGCATTAATCACTTCTTGCTCTGTCGTTATAATTATTTGTGACATAAACATTATAGCTGTTGTTTAATCAGTAAGTCATCTCTGACTCTTGTGAACCCGTGGACTGTAGCCCTCCTGGCTCCTCTGTCCTTGGGATTTGCCAGGCAAGAATACTGGAGTGGGTTGCCATTTCTTCCTCCAGGGGATCTTCCCATCCCAGGGATCAAACCCACATCTCCTGCACTGGCAGG
>NW_011445327.1:0-734 GCF_000754665.1 Bison bison bison | reverse complement strand
TTTTGAGCAAGGCCTTGTTGTCTGCAGCAAAGAATTATAAACTATTAAAAAAAAAAAAAAAAATACCCTAAGAGCTTTTTACTTTGGGACATAATGTGACCAAGAGGCCAGAACATGAGCTAGAATTTATCAGATAAAAAAGTACAAGGTTGAGTGTGCCCAGGAGCTATTCATCAGATGACAAAGTATCTAGACTGAACAGGGCTAGATAACACAATAAGACACAGAAGTAGGTGATCCAGTATTTCTTGTTGTCTACCATCATTGCACTGACATCTTTTATTCGACACACAGATTTGGCCTCAGAAGGCCAAGTTAGTTCTTGGATAGTCAGCTTTGTATATTGATGTCATAATGTATTGCTACTGAAATATAGCTCTACCTTGGGTGACCTTCCATCAACAGGGGAAAATCCTGTTAGATCGTGCGACTGATCATCTATTTTCATTATGTATATGTGTTTAAAAAAATTTTTTTTAATTGGAGTATAGTTGCTTTACAATGAAGTTTTAATTTCTGCCATATAGCAAAGTGAGTCAGTTATATGTATACATATATTCCCTCTTTGTCACCACAGAGCACCCAATAGAGTTCACTGTGCTATACTGTAGGTTCTTATTACTCATCTATTGTATACATAGTAGTATATGTATGTCAATCTCAAACTCCCAGTTCATCCCACCTCCCTGTTTCCCCCCACCCCTTGGTGTCCATACATTTGTTGTCTATCTCTG
>NW_011445326.1:0-734 GCF_000754665.1 Bison bison bison | reverse complement strand
TTTACCATCTGAGTAAATCTGTTTCTGAAACTGACAATTCCAGTAGTTAATTAGTCTATTCCTTTGCAAGACACTGAATTTATTACTACAACTATGTGACCATTCTTGATATCTGCCTAGGCAATCCCTCTACTTTGTTCTTTTTTCAGAGTAAGTATACTTGTCCTTATATCCTTCTATGTTAATTTTGGAATCATATTTTCAAGTCTCACAGAAAAAGTCTATTGAAGTTTTTATTGGTTTCAAACCAATAATCGAAGTGAATTTGTAGATGAATTTTGGGAAAAATCAACATCTTTGTAATGTTCATAGTCTAAACCCAAAATATTATGTCTATTTACATAGCTTTTCTTTAACGATCTCTACTAAGTTTTACAACTTTCTCTAAAAATGTCTCTTGCTCAAATTTGGTTAGATCTATTTCTAACCACTCTGTATTTTTGATGCTATTATAATTGGTTCAGTTCAGTTGCTCATTTTTGTCCGACTTTCTGTGAACCCATTGACTGCAGCATGCCAGGCTTCCCTGTCCAACACCAATCCCTGGAGCTTGCTCAAACTCATGTCTATCGAGTCAGTGATGCCATCCAAACATCCTCTGTCATCTCCTTTTCCTCCTGCTTTCAATCTTTCCCAGCATCAATGTCTTTAAAAATGAGTCAGTTCTTTGCATCAGGTGGCCAGAGTATTGGAGTTTTAGCTTCAGCATCAGTCCTTCCAATAAATATTCAGGA
>NW_011445325.1:0-734 GCF_000754665.1 Bison bison bison | reverse complement strand
GTAATATTCACTTTCACTTTATATGAATATCTTGTAAATCATGGGGTGATGAAGCTATCTAGTAATATTAATATATTAATATTTACATTTAAATAAAGAAGAGCACAATACTGTCAAACCACAAAAGTTAATCATAGTCATCCTTAGGCATTATCTAGGACTTATTTCTTGCTGATATGATGTGACTGGAAATTTCAGAATAGCATATGTAGAATACGTATTTTAAATGCACAACTGAAATAAAATGCAATTGTGCAAAACAGAAGGTTATCTCCTTATAGAATTGACCTGTAGCAACCTAGTTAGGAACCATTATGTTTGATGGGATTTTGGTCCATGAAGTTTCAGATTTTGTTCTTATTACAAAGCGCCCTGAATATCATTTTGAAGCTTGCTAATTATTTTCTTGGAAGGAGAGTATTACAGTGTAGTATGAAGTGACATTTCAAACATTTCTTTCTGGAATTACAATATTAAATAATGCTATCATTAGCACATAATTATAACATACACAAATATATACAAAACTTTATAACTTGTAATGTTTTTCATACATTTGTGAGGTATGTACCATCTACACACAAAAGTCAGTTAACAGAAACCTCTATTGCCATCATTACCTTTTTGCCTTTTTTTTTTTTTTCATTTTTGGATCGAATTTTGTACAATGGAGGCATTCCAGATATAAGTCAACAATAGAGAATCAAGTAAAGGCAACAAGGTAATTGTTGCGT
>NW_011445324.1:0-734 GCF_000754665.1 Bison bison bison | reverse complement strand
CCCATCCTGAACCCCCCCGTCCCAATTCCCTCCCCATCCCATCCCTCTGGGTCATCCCAGTGCACCAGCCCTGAGCACCCTGTCTATAAGATTTTATATGAACATATATTTTTATTTCTTTGGGAAATGGAATTTCTAGTCATATAGTATCTCTTTGACATTTTAAGGGAAACTCCTCTCATTGTTACAAAATGGTTTCACAGGTGTGATTACAACAACAATAGCAACAAATATTTATTTAATGGGTTAATCAATTATCTTAAAGTGTGTCTTAAGTGCACAGAGACTGAGACTTATTCTGATTTATACTTGTTTATTAAACATAACTGCAACAATAACCTTAAAATATTTCTTGGTTCAAACTAAACTTTTCCTTCACAATGTTCATTATTTTGTGCTTTTGGGGTTAATATTTACTTCCAATTCTTGACCTTTGGAAAGCACCTCAGAATCTTACATTGCTTGTAACCAAGAAACTAATAGGTTATAAAAAATTTTTAATTAGAATTAAAAAATATCAAGCAGTCAATTTGACATTTTTCATTATAACATAGATAAATTAAAGGAATTTATATAATTAAGGACATTAGAAAGAGCTTTGCTCTCAAATTAGGCTACTTTGTGCACATAAAACATGCTGGCCTCCCTTTGCCTTGAAGTGAACATGTGTATCTTAATAACCATAAGGAGATTAATTTTCTATATTACACTCATAAGCATTATCCTTTTAAATT
>NW_011445323.1:0-734 GCF_000754665.1 Bison bison bison | reverse complement strand
GTTCAAAGAAAGAAAGAGCCAGTGGTTCCCAGAGAATCCAAAGCAACACAGCCGGTTCTCAACCCTGATGGTTCAGCTGGTCCCTGGGAACAATTTAAGAGTTTCTGAAAACATTGTTTTCAAAGTGAAATCCACAAGACATCTTCATCCTGTGGTTGTAGATTTTTCAGAGGTTTGAGCCTGCAAATCTGCAATTTTACCAAATCACTTTCCATTGAGGTTTGAGATCATTATCTGTGTCATTTGAGCTTTGATACAGTTTGAATACCGCTGAATATGAAGGCTGTACTTATTTCTCCTATACTCATATTCTCATTGACTGATTTTGGATGGTTTCAGATAGCTGTTCCTCTCCCCACATCTGGCAGGAGTCCTAAGGAATAGGGGCACTGAGAGAAATCTTGCCACCCGTGCCACCTTGAACCTCAGGCTTTCTCTGTCTTAGAGTGTGCACAAGGGCCTTCCAGAAAGGAAGGGGAAAAAATCAAGTTTGGGAATTGTCTGAAAAAGCAGAGGAAGCTATTTGTGCTAATGGGAAAGAAAGTAGGGGAAAATGCAAGGGCAGTGGGAGAAAGGGCTGGGACCAGGTGGGGCCTGCTGGGTGGCAGGTAGGGATGCAGGGAGAGTGTGTGTCCACGCAGCAAGCAGCACAGCCTGGGGGGCTAACAGAAAGAGCCACGGGAGGCCCAGGCCTGGCCGCTGCTCATCACCATCTCAGCTTCCTAGCAGCTGCT
>NW_011445322.1:0-735 GCF_000754665.1 Bison bison bison | reverse complement strand
AGTCATGTCCGACTCTTAGCGACCCCATGGACTGCAGCCTACCAGGCTCCTCCGTCCATGGGATTTTTCTGGCAAGAGTACTGGAATTGGGTGCCATTGCCTTCTCCTTGTATCTTGCAACTTTACTTAATTTGTTGATTAGTTCAGTTTTATGGTTGACTGTCTGGGATTTTCTATACAAAAAAAATTTGTCATCTGCAAAAAGTGATAATTTTTATTCATTCTTTTTGATTTGGATCCTTTGATTCCTTTGTCTTACCTAATTGTTCTAGCAAGAACTTCTAGGTTAAACTGACTAAGTGTGGGAGTGGGCCTCCTGGTCTTGTTTCTGATCTTAGATAAAAACCTTTAACTTTTCACCATTGTGTATAATGTTACCTTCGGATTTGTCATATATGGCTGTTATTATTGAGGTATGTTCTTTCTATATCCAGTATGTTGAGGGTTTTTAATCATAAAAGGATTTTTTTTGTCTTGTCAAATGCATTTTCTGCATCTACTGAGATGATCAAGTTATTTTGTCTTGTATTCTATTGGTATAAAGTATTACATTTGATTTTGGTATGTTAAACCATCCTTTCCTCTCAGGGATAAATCTCACTTGGTCATGCTATATGGTCCTCTTAATGTATTCTTGAATTTGGTTTACTGATATTTGGATGAGAATTTTTGCATGTATATTCATCCTGGATATTGTCTTATAGCTTTTTATTGTGATGTTCCTATTTATTTTGT
>NW_011445321.1:0-735 GCF_000754665.1 Bison bison bison | reverse complement strand
TGCCTTTCTGGAGGTCAGATCAGGGGCCTGGAGACCTCCTTTATTCCTGTGGCTCTTCCGGCCGGCCGGCCTGCCTTATTCATCAGGTTTCTTCCTGGGATCCGGGGAACCCAGCCCCTTGTGCAAATACAGGGGGAGGGCCATCACAGGCCCCTGGAAGCCTGGGGTGTGGGAGCGAAGTAAGGGAAGGTCCCAGCAGCCCGCCAGACTCCAGCTTCAGGGGCGGGAGCTCACATCACCTGTTCCCACGCACCCTTTCCCCCACGGTGTCCCAACCCATTTCTATTTCCTGGTCCAAGCCCCGCCAGCCATCCCTAACGTGGAGATCCCTGAGGGGAGCACGGGTCCTTTAAGAGTAGGTGTGGCTGGTTCAAATAGGAAGCAGGTGTCATTAACACCAGACACCTGGGAAGGAGGTGGGGCTTCAGCCTTAGATGGCTGCTAGGTCCCAAGGGTGCAGCAGCGTCCGAGGGTGCCAAAAGGCTTAGGGTGGGCACCGCAGACACTCAGGCCCCTGCAGACTCCACCCCCCACAACACAACGTTAAGGGGCTCATCCCAGAGGCTGGTCTGTAGAAGGGTTGTCATTGAGTCACAGTCATGTCCCACTTCTTTGCAACCCCAGGAACTGCCACGCTTCCCCATCCTTCACTACCTCCCAGTTTGTTCAAATTCATGTCCATTGAGTCAGTGATGCCATCCAACCATCTCATCCTCTGTCGCCCCCTTCTCTTCC
>NW_011445320.1:0-735 GCF_000754665.1 Bison bison bison | reverse complement strand
GGGTCCCTGGCTGAAGAGTTCAGCCACAATAAACCAGGGAATGGGGCCTGGGCCAATTTCAAAGAAGGCCACGAAGATCAGGATGGCCCCAATACAGATACAGTCCATCCAGCTATAATCATTCTTTAGTAACAAAGAAATCATAATGAAGATGGAACAAAAAGCCATCCCTCCAAGGCCAATCAGGTGTAGAGTCTTCCTCCCAGCCCTTTCCACCAAGAACAAAGACAGCACGGTGAAGATGGTGTTGACCACACCTGTGCCGATAGTGGCATGGACTGGCTCCTGGACACCTGCCTCTTTGAAGATTCCTGTCGAGTAGTAGATCACTGCATTGATCCCAGAGAGCTGCTGGGAGAGCTGGAGCATGATGGAGACAATGATGCGTTTCCGGTAGTTGGGGGCACGCAAGAGCTCTAGCACTGCGACTTGCTTCTCCCGCGACATCCGCACACTCTCTTCCTGCATCTCCTGGATGTCCTGAGCCACATCCTCAGTGCCCCATAATCTCTGGAGGACCTCCTTTGCCTTCTCCTCCTGCTTTCTGTTAATGAGCAAGAATCTAGGACTTTCAGGGCAAAATGGAAGGGCAGCGCACTGGATGATGGTTGGTATGATGCTGAAGCCCAGGAGCAGAGGCCAGAGATCTTTAGTCCCCAAGATGACGTTTAGACCAAAGATCTGGGCCACCAGAATTCCAATAACGATGCCCAGCTGGTTGAGAGTACCAAAGGC
>NW_011445319.1:0-735 GCF_000754665.1 Bison bison bison | reverse complement strand
GAGCAATATCCTTCTCCTCAAAAGAACCTTTTGGATTATTATTATATGGTTGTACAATAAAATATATCTTTTAGCCAAAGAAACTAATGTTATTAGAGAAGGAAAACTTTCTTCCTGAATGGAAGGTCTGACTCTAACTTCCTGCCGCAAAGATAGGTGTCTTCCTCACTAAGTGTTTATGCAGTATATTTACTAGCCTTGAGGCAGGACCCTCTCTTGCTTTCCCTCTTCCACCCACCCCCTCAGCTCATACTGGGTCACTCTGAGCAAACACCCTCCCAACCAGCTTGCCTCTGTAAAGCAATGAATGTTTGCTGATAGAGCTGAGCAGAATGTACTAGAACGTGGAGAAAACAAGATAGCAAAAAGGGTGTACTTGATCTTTGGAACCTTTATCGTTTGCAGTCTCAGCAGGAAATAGATGCTACATTCAAACTGGGTGCTTTGAGGAATGTTTAATAAAGGCATTATTTACAAGGGTTGGTGGGGGAACCATAAAGGATTGGTGTTACCTGGGGATGGTAACATTGGGTTGGGAGTCATTACAGGTCTAAGGCCTGAAGAAGAGAGAGAATTGGGAAGCAAAGCAATGGTATGGAGGGGGCCTCCTTATAAGAATGTAGCCCTTATGGGGGTATGTATTCCCTGGTATCACTTGCCTCCTTGTCTCTGATCTCTGGCTAGGGTTCCCCATTTGGCTGAACCCGACTGGAAGTCAGGGAATAAGGAAGTGTT
>NW_011445318.1:0-735 GCF_000754665.1 Bison bison bison | reverse complement strand
TTGTCATATTTCTCTGGTTTAAACAGCTAAAAAGATTACAACTTCATTAACACTAGATTTAAAAGACTGCCTACTATTGGTTTTATTTTTAAAAAACAATCACTCATTTTGGGAATAAAATTTTAGGAAAAAATATCTAACTCAGAACACATGGGATCTCCACATTTTCCAAGTTATTATCTATCTTATCAACCCTTTAGAAAACAAACAAACAAATAACAACAACAACAAAAAAACACCTACAGGTATTGTATACTAAAATACTCAAACTCTGCTATGTTAAAAGAATAAAACACTGCCATTTACTTCTGTTACAACTGATATATGGCAGAGGCCAACACAATATTGTAAGGCAATTATCCCCCAATTAAAAAAATAAATTAAAATATATAAAAATAAAGCATTCTAAATAAAATATCTCCATAGGTCATGGTGGAAAGTTCTGATAAAATGTGGTCCATTCTAAATAACGTATCCTACAGATTGATTTAAAAAAAAAGAAAAAGAAAGACATTGTACCAAAAGATGTGTAGATTATAGATAACATCATGCTATAATCCTATACAATCCTGATGAAATCACTGGTATCCACTAAAAATTATATATGAAAAAGCAAATGCATAGGTAATAGGAAGTAAAATATATATCAGACTTTTTTGTTTCCCATGTGCAACTCTCACAAATAATACATAGTTCCAAACTTGAAAATACTGAGAGAAGTGCATCTCCTGGCAT
>NW_011445317.1:0-735 GCF_000754665.1 Bison bison bison | reverse complement strand
GTATTTTAATTTTGATGGAATGGTAAGACATTCAAAGATTTGCTATCAAATATGTCAGAATAAATCATGATTTTCTTTAATTTTTAAATATGCAGAGTTTTTTTTAAAAATAAACTTTTTAAAAAGAATAAAATGTAGCTATATTGCAAAATCTGAATTCCTCAAGTTTAGGGGAAAATAAATATCCAAATTTAGCCTGACAGCCACTCAAAGTGTCTTTACTTTTAAGGTGTACAATGTTTAAAAAATAATATTCACTTGGAAGAAAAGTTTTCACATACAAAGAATTAGTGAGAGATGTAAACCTATCCTGTCTTTTAATAATTTTTATAAATATCACATTTTTAAGTAAAACTACTTTATCAAGTAAACGAAACATTTAATTACTGTCAATACTTGTTTGATTGACAAGTTAAAAACAGTAATATGAGTTAATCCATACTGTAACTGACTTTTGAATATACTTTTACTAAGTCCACCAATATAGGGTATGGTAAAGAAAAATAAAACTACATAAGGAAACAATGCTGTGGATTATTTAGAAACTGGCCACTAAAGAGAACAGGATGGATTTGAAGTCAGTTCTCAGATCTTCAATTTATTACTAAATCGCTAATATAAGACCCTGATGCTGGGAAAGACTGAAGGCAGGAGGAGAAGGGGACCACAGAGGATGAGATGGTTGGATGGTATCACTGACTCAATGGACATGAGTTTGAGCAAACTCCAGGAGTT
>NW_011445316.1:0-735 GCF_000754665.1 Bison bison bison | reverse complement strand
TTGATGTTGAAGCTGAAGCTCCAACACTTTGGCCATCTGATGCAAAGAGCTGACTCATTGGAAAAGACCCTGATGCTGGCAAAGACTGAGGGTAGGAGGAGAAGGAGGTGACAGAGGACAAGATGGTTGGATGGCATCATCAACTCAATGGACATGAGTTTGAGCAAGCTCCGGGAATTAGTGAAGGACAGGAAGCCTGGCATGCTGCAGTCCATGGGGTCACAAAGAGTCAGACAGGACTGAGCAACTGAACAACAACCCCTATCTTAGGGAGAATTAGTAAAATAAATAACAGTAAGCCAATTTAAATTCAGAGAGGAAAGGCTCTGTGAAAACATGAGATACTGCTCCTCAAACACAGCTTACACTTTGTTTCTCTAGTGAGTTTTGATACCAAAGACCATAATAAACCAGACTTGGAAGCCTGCTTTAAGAGAATATTGTCCTCATTCCATACTGATCCCTACTGCTTTTTTGTGTGCTATTATCAACTCCTTGACCATCTGACAAAGACATTTTCTAAAGATCATTTTCCAGAATTAGACTTTATCGCATTTTCATTTAGTATGCTATGCTATGGCTTCAATATCGTGAAATCAATTTCTTAAAGTCACAAAACAAGATTTTGACGTGAGGGGATATCCCTCTTTTAGAGTTCCCTTCTGGATAAGATACTGGAGGCCTCATTGCAGGGAAGTCTTGAAAAAAAAAAAAAAAAAACAATAGGAGGATGAG
>NW_011445315.1:0-735 GCF_000754665.1 Bison bison bison | reverse complement strand
TTTCAACTAGGGGGCCACAGAACTGATCTTCTGAAGGGGACCAGAGTTATAGGTAGCTTGTAGGCAGGGAGTCAAGAAGGACTAAGACAACATCCCAATTATGTGAACTAAGATACAAGATGGAGACTGTGTCTTAACAGAAAGGTGACATTCACTGCTCAGACTTGGGACGCTGAGTCACTGTGAGAAGATCAAGAAGGGTGATTTGGTGCTGAGTTCCAGAATCTTTAACTCTGTCTCCTCAATTTTAATTCCTGCTACTAATATTAGGATTGGCACCGAAGTAGTGGTTCTCATTCTTTACTGTGATTGGGAATCACTTGGAGTATTTACAAAAATCAACTTTGAATGATTGTTAAATGATTCATTCATAATGATTCTGACCCACTAGCTCTGTGATTTGTCCAAGGACTGTGTGTTGTTTATATGGCCACACCCCGCCACATGGTTGGCTAGGGTTGGCCATTGTGAGGACCGAGGCACTAGAAGATACATGGATGCCAACTCCAGAGGCAGGAAATGAGGTGCAGCCTGCGATCCCTCTCCGCCACACCCCCCGCATTTGTCTCTCTGAACCTTCGGCCCAGATCCAGGACCAAACCCCACGGCTCCTTGTGTTGATTTGGCTGCTCTGTTGGTTGTGTGTATGATTCCATGTCATGTATAAACAGTATCTTTTGTTTCCTTCATGGTGTCTTAAATATCTGCTAAGGCAATACGCCTTGTTGAATATTC
>NW_011445314.1:0-735 GCF_000754665.1 Bison bison bison | reverse complement strand
TGTTCTATGTAGATACGCTTATAGGGTGAAAATGTACTTATCTGCCTATCTAGAGTATTTTATATTCCTTCATTTGCTTGTAATACTCCATCAGTTCCCTTCCACTTTCAGACAGAACGTGAAATCTTTGGCAGTATAACATTATAAGACTTATAGAATGTTAAAATTGGAGGGATCCTGAGGAAGCCTGAAGAGAAAGATGGTCAGATGCAGATATTTTTGAAATAACTTAAAATCCTAGCGTTCACATACACACTACTATATAAAATGGGTAACTAGTAGGGACCTACTGTATAGCACAGAAAACGCTTCTCCATATTCTGTAATGACCTTATGGGAAAAGAGTGGGTATATGTATATGTAAAACTGGTTCACTTTGCTCTACAGCAGAAACTAACACAACACTGTAAATCAACTATACTCCAATAAACTTTTTTAAAAGGACAGAACAAAACAGAGTGAAGCAACACCAGAAAAAATTAAGAAAAATTCCCAGCATTAAAGATTTATACCACTAGATCTTATATTAACTAAACAAAAGCAGAAAAGACTGTTTCATTGCCTCATTCAAGAAGACTAGTGATTCTCCTAGTATTCTTCACTTTAAACTCTCTCCAAAATGTATAATTAAAAATTATATCCAAGAAAAAATTTAATGCTGACTAGATTTGTAAAATACTGCTTTGAATTGCAGTTTCACAGGAAAATATGTTTATGTTAATAAGGAAGACAGCT
>NW_011445313.1:0-735 GCF_000754665.1 Bison bison bison | reverse complement strand
CTCCAGTGTTCTTGCCTGGAGGATTCCATGGACACAGGAGACTGGCAGGCTACAGCCCATGGAGTCTCAAAGAGTCAGACATGACTGAGCAACTAACACTTTTACACTTAGCTACGTTAGTAAACAATAGCATATGGGAAACAGCATTCATTTCTTGCTGTGATGATCTGCCACTCTTCTGGTCTCTAGTGGAATCTATTGGACCTCACTGGCACCACTGGGGTCTGTTGGGTTTTTTTTGTTTTTTTTAGACCTTTTTGAGCTCTGTTGGACTCAGCTCTACTAGTAGTTTTCAGAGCTCCATTGGATTCTGCTGGGCTAGACTCAGCTCCATGTACATTGTGGTAGTTACTTTTGGGGATATACAATTGAGGACCAGAGTAAGAGGGCCACATAAAAGTCATTCTGTGGTATTTAAAGCTTCTTCTGGATAACATGATGGCAAAGACACATTCTTTTAACTCCAGTCAATTTCTTCTGAGCCTTTTTCTCCAGAAGGCCTTAAACTTGGCTTATAATACATCAGATTCTTAGCACACCCTTCTTTCTTCCTTGAACCCACACACATCTTTGATGATCCCAGCCCTTCTCACAATGCATGCCTAAGGAAGTTCAGTACTGCCAGGAAAATTTCCTGTTCATTCCAGAGTAAAACTGAGCGACTGAACTGAACTGAACTGAACTGAACTGAAAACCTGGTGATAGGTTGACTCCTGAATTCTTTCTTAGAGGAGT
>NW_011445312.1:0-735 GCF_000754665.1 Bison bison bison | reverse complement strand
TTTATACATTATATATATACATATATATACATATACATATATGTATATATACATATATATACATATGTATATATACACATATGTATATACATATACATTATATATATATATTCTGTATAAATTAAGTAAGCTTAATTTACTATTTAAATATAGGATAATCAACAATATAATAAATATTACATAATTAGAATAATCAGAATATTCCCATTTGTCAGAAGTTTACAAAATCTTTAAAGCAGGGTAAAATACCCTGGAAAAATTCTGAATCATGAAATTATTAAGGGTAGGTGATTCACTCATTTAGTCATTCATTCAATAAAAATATTAGGCATTGCACTGAGAGGTGGTGGCTAATAAGATAAATAAGACGTGGTTGATCTCTGCTTTCAAGGCACTTATTTGGGCTTTTTCTCTTCTTGTTTTTTGGTCACAGAGTGCCTTGTCCAATCAAAACTTTACAGAAAAGTTTCATGTGCAAAACAGATAAAGGGGATACTGTTTCATTCCTCCAGCTGGAGCTGCCCTGCCAAGAAATTCAGTTCTAGTGGTAAACTGACATATGAGAGGGTAAGTACATTTCCCCTGCTCCTATAGCTATATTGTCTGTAGCTAGTTAAGTGATAACCCTGGATTCCTGTTTTTAGACCTGGATTCTGTGGGATACAAGAGCCTGCACATGCAGTAGACCCAGTTTCAGTCCCTGGGTTGGGAAGATCCCCTGGAAAAGGAAATGGC
>NW_011445311.1:0-735 GCF_000754665.1 Bison bison bison | reverse complement strand
GAAACGAGGAAAGCTTAGTGCCTAGAAGACTTAAAAGTGAGTCAAAAGTTCTACTTGGGCCATGTTAAGTTTCAGGTGCAGATTAGTATCCAAATGTAGATGCCAAAAAGGCAATATAGAGAAGAGGAAATAGATTAGGAAGAAAAATCTGTATTAATTGAATGTGGGCCGTGAGATGAAGGACAGAATCAAAAAAACTATACCCAACACCCCATTCCTGGGTTCTTGACTTCCTTCACTTATAAAACACATTTTGTTCTGTTTATAGCATTTGGACACCAAGGGTCATTCATATCTTCAAATTCTCTAACTACACTTACAGGAACACATTCACTGAAACACAGTATGGAAACAAAATGAAAATACACCCCACCACCTCAGATCATTTATTGATGAGAGGAATAAAAAATTTTTTTAAAGTAGTTCTGTCCATGCTTAACTACTGAGATCCTTTGGTTATTATTCTGACTGCTTACTCAACCTTATTCATGGCATTGAGACCAGAAATGGTACTGTAATGCCATAAAGCATTTTAATTGAAACATAATGACATACAGAGTTGTCATGCTACTAATAGTAGCATCCTTACCCTACAAGGGTACCACTGCACCTGAACACTTTACACTTTGTTTCCTCTTTTGCAGTTTGTTGCTCGATCTCTCAGTCATGTATGACTCTTTATGACCCTATGGACTGCAGTCGCCAGGCTTTTCTATCCTTCGCTATCTCCCAGAG
>NW_011445310.1:0-735 GCF_000754665.1 Bison bison bison | reverse complement strand
TTTCCAGGCAAGAGTACTGGAGTGGGTTGCCATTGCCTTCTCCGGCATGAGACTAAATCATGTTTTCAGAGAACAAAGGGGGACCTAGGAAAAAAAAGTCCCTATTTGCTCATTGCTTCTTAGTTAGAATTTAGGTAACAAACACTGCCATTTTCAACTTCACTTTCATATTTTGAGTTTGATTTGAGTTGTTTGAGTTGAACTTTTGTTAATGTACTTTTAAATTAAGTAGAAATTTAAATTAGAACAAACATGGAAAACCTAAGGACAGGATCTCCCATTATCAAAATCCAAAAGGAAGTTGACTATGATGTTAAAAAATCATAACTTTCCCCATAAGCAAAGCCAGTGGGGAAAAGTGACTAGTTTATCCTTTGGTAAATAAGCAAGGGAAATGAAATACAGACAGCAAGGAAGCCACATATTTGGTAAAGATAGAAACCTCAGATTTTTTTCTTAAATAAAGCAACTTCCAGATTTAGCAATATAAAGTATAATTAGTTTTGGTACGTAGGAACATTTTATTGATAAACACTACCCTTTAAGGCCTACTGAAAATATACAAGGCTATATCCACATGACAGCAGATAGATGTTTTAGGGGGAAATTAATTGTTGTATAAAGTTTGGGGAGCCAGTTTCATTTGCATCATTTTTTTGTCTTAAAAATATTTGCTTCTGTCATTTGGAAGGAATCCTTTTTTTTTTTTTTTTTTTTTTTCCCCTTTTTGTTTGA
>NW_011445309.1:0-735 GCF_000754665.1 Bison bison bison | reverse complement strand
TCCTTGCCCAGTTTATCAGGCCATCCCCGGTGAAGAAGCCGGAAGCCTCCCTGGTCTACAAGCGCAACTCTGACCCACATTTGTCCCTTCACGTCCGCCCTGCTTTGGCAGCGTAGAACCTTTCCAGCTTCCCAGGACCCTCTGCCAACCTGGCCTTCTCGCCTGCCAACTGAGCCCCCACCATGGGCCCCGGCTCATTCTTCCTTTGCCTCCAATTCCCTCACCCTTCTCCTGGGCTTTTGCAGTGGTTGAGCTCCTCTATAAATCTCTCACCACCTTCACAACCCACAGAACCCTTCCCTTTTTGAAACCCAACAGAGCTGAGAACACACAGGAAGCATCTGTTTATAGAGATGATCTTTTCTAAATCTGGTGCACGGTCCCAACTGCATTCTGTATTCTCTGGGCTTGATAAGGACCACGTCACCATCTTCCCTTTATCCTTCATTTTGGAGTACGTGGTCTGCAAAGTTACGCTGGTCAGGTGAGGATAGAAATAGCAATCCTCCAATTAAATAATGCAGCTTGGACGTCTGATACTAAACTCCTCTGACGGACTCAGGTGAGTCCACTGGCAGGTCATGGAGAAGGCCAGGCCGCTTAGTGGTGCTAAACCATGAACTGTGGTGATGAACACCAGTCCCCCTAAAGTCAAGGTCCTCTGCAGAGTTTATGATTAACTTCTCCACCCAAAACTTCGTCCCCTTTCTTGTCCTGGCCCTGGTCCTCTGGGGA
>NW_011445308.1:0-735 GCF_000754665.1 Bison bison bison | reverse complement strand
TTCATGGCTGCAGTCACCATCTGCAGTGATTTTGGAGCCCAAGAAAATAAAGTCTGACACTGTTTCCACTGTTTCCCCATCTATTTCCCATGAATCACAGCTTACAGGTGGAAAAACTGAAGCGCCGGCCAGGTGAAGGGGGCGTGGCAGGGGCGGGGTCAGGAAGCTGGGAGGCGGGGTCTCTTGGGGAGCCTGCCCGACTGCACCCTCTAGCGTCCACCCAACCTCGCTGCAGCCAGCGCTGCCGGCGCACCGGGTCCTGGCAGCTGACACAGGCCTTGGAACAGGACTGGCCCCTCCTCAGAGCAGCCGCACTAGAAGCTAAGGCAGCAGGAGGCTTGCTTCCCCACCTGCTTACTTGGAGGAAAGAAGGACGCAAATGCCGTCAGCCTCTTTTCTCCCTAGGACAGGGGCTCAGCCCAGGAGGAGTGTTTGTCCACGAGTCACCAGAAAGACCCAGGGCTGGTGCTGCAAGGGAAATGACACAGACTGCCTGTTTTCTTCTGCCCGCTTCCAGCCCACTGTGTCCTTTTCTGCCCCAGACAGAACAAGCCAGTCTCATCTGGGCCCTCCCGTCCCTTGAAGTGCAAATTCACGGCCTCGCCCCTCCAGCCTCCTCCCCAGCTTTGGCCTTTTATCAGGAGTTGGTTCTTCCCACCTCTCCCATCATATTCCCTCCAAGTGTTTCTGAGTCTGCTTGGCCTAGCAAGCTTTGGAGATCTGGGTTGATGAAAG
>NW_011445307.1:0-735 GCF_000754665.1 Bison bison bison | reverse complement strand
TTTTTTTTGGTGGAATAATGTCTTCCTTTTTGAAAAAAGTGTTTTCCACTTTTGTATACTTTCTACAATCTCCAGTGATGAATGCAACCATTTCAGTGGACAAATCATACAAGCCTTAACAAAAACATCTCAAACTTCTTAAAGCTATCACTGTCACCATCATCTTTAATCATCAGACAAGGACAACAGAACAAAGATTAGTCACATGGGGTTAAGTAAACTACTAAATATGATTATAATTTTCATGACTTTTTGTCTGATATATTACTAACTTCTAATCTTTATTTTCAGATATAAAGATGTTCTGGTTCCCAAGGTACCTGAAGCAATTTGGTAATTTAAATATGTGGGTAAAATTAAAACATTTTATATACCTATGACTGATTCATGTTGAGGTTTGACAGAAAGCAGCAAAATTCTGTAAAGCAATTATCTTTTCAATAAAAAATAAATTTAAAAAATTAATTAAAAAAATTAAAACATTTTTTTCTTTTTTCTCTCCCTTGGCCCTCCAGAAACTGGAGATACATGGGTTTTGAGCAGCCTTAGCAGGTAAATAAAAGTATTTGTTTGTGTTAGTTGCTCAGTCACATCGGACTTTTTGCGACCCCACAGACTGTAGACCACCAGGCTCGTCTGTCCATAGAATTCTCCAGGCAAGAACACTTGAGTGGATTGCCATTCCTTTCTCCAGAAGATCTTCCCGACCCAGGGATTGAACCCTGTTCTCCTGCA
>NW_011445306.1:0-735 GCF_000754665.1 Bison bison bison | reverse complement strand
TGCGACCCCAGAGACGGCAGCCCACCAGGCTCCCCCGCCCCTGGGATTCTCCAGGCAAGCACACTGGAGTGGGTTATGTGCTAGTATATAGAAATATAGTTGATTTTTGCATATTGATATTGTGTCCTGTGGGTTTGCTGAACTCATTTGCTGGTATTGGTAGGCTTTTTGTGGATTCTTGTGTTCATTGTACCTGGGATTCATTGAATATGTAGATTGTTTTTCCTCAAATTTGGAAAGTTTGGGGCCTTTGTTTCTACCCCTTTCTCCCTCTTTCCTCCTTCTGGGGCTCCCCTTACAATATGGTAGTCTGTGTTATTTTCCTTCATCCTTTCCCTTTCTTTTTCTTAAAAGGGAATAATCTCTATTGATCTAATCTGTAAGGTCATTAATTCTTTTTTTGTGCAATCTCAAATCTGCTGGTGAGTCCCGTAGTGAATTTTCTTTTCAGTTATGATGCTTTTCAACTCTGGTATTTGTTTTTTTGTTTTGTTTTATAATCACTATCTTTTACTGATATTTACTATTGAGTGTCGTACTTTAAAAACTTGTTTATTTTTTTCAGTTCTTTGAGCATATTTGTAACAGCTGCCTTGAAGTCTTTGTTTGCTAAGTCTAATATTTAGGTCCCCTCAGAGCTAGTTTCTATTAAGTGTGTTCTCTTTCTGTATTTGGGCTTCCTTTGCCATTGTATTTGTATGTCTCATAATTTTTTGTTGAAAACTGAACATTTCA
>NW_011445305.1:0-735 GCF_000754665.1 Bison bison bison | reverse complement strand
CCACTGTGCTGGGAACCCGGTGGACCTCTTCCATCTGTGGACTCCTGTCCTCCAGCCTGACTCTCCCTCAGGACTTCTCTGTTCCCATTCCTTTGTCTTTTGTTTTCCCACTGGGGAGATTTCTCCAACTTCTCTAAAGACTTCTTTGAATTTTGTGTTGCCATGATTATTTCAATTTCAAGAGCTCCTTCGAAGTCCCTGAAAATATTAACAAAAATAAAAATACCATCTTTCCTTGTTTCAAGGATGGTGGTCAGGGGTTTTATTACACCCTTCGTCCTGGAGGAAAGGTTTATCTTTTCATGGCTTTTCAGCTTGATTATCTAATAAAACCCAAAGGATCTGAGAGTAGTGTCATCACACTGCTGTAGTTTGAAGGGAAATTTTTCCGTTCGGCCCATTGCTTATTGTATAATATGGAGAAAAGACTTAGCTTTTGGTCCTTGGTGGTATTAGTTTTGTTTTTTTTTTTGGCCACACTCTGTGTCATACGGGATCTCACTTCCCCTACCAGGGATCGAACTTACAACCCCTTCAGTGGAACGCAAAGTCCCAACCGTTGGACCACCAGGGAAGTCCCTAGAAGATGGCTTTTGTATGTCTTCAAATACCTCCGTTGAGAACATTTCTTTTCCACCCATGCCCAGGCTGTGGCTGACTCTGCCATCTGCTTTGTGCACTTAAGACTGTCCACTCTGATTCCTGTGAGGAGCTGCCAGCAGTGGGTTAGGAGTT
>NW_011445304.1:0-735 GCF_000754665.1 Bison bison bison | reverse complement strand
CTTGTAAAATGCTTTTATGAACAACACGTCACAAGGCATCCGTGGTGCTATTGGTTTTATTTCTTGGGAAACGTGGGGGTGGGGGCATGGGGGAGGAATTGTCAAAATTTGGACACGCCCGTGGAAGTATGTTATGCGTGGAATTTCATACACCATGTGTGCTTCAGCCAAAAAAAAAATGTGGAGGGGCTGTGGTTCTAATACAGAACAAAGAAGGCCTGAAATAATACCAGCTGTAAATGGAAGAGCCTGGGATGACATGGAGTGTTCCAATACCAAGTCCTGATCTTTCAGCTAAGCTACCAAGCTCTCAAGGCCAGGACAGTGAACCACAGGGTTAAAAGAGGGATAGACAGGTGAGCCAGCATGTGTGAGCACCACACCTATGGTGGCTAATTTTCTGGGTCAACTTGATCAGACTACAGGGTGCCCAGATTTTTGTGAGACATTGTTCCGGGTCTGTCGTGTTTCTGGATGAGATTAACATTTGAATCTGTTGACTAAGCAGACTGCCCTCCCCCATGTGGGTGGGCCTCATCCAATCCATTGAAGGCCTGAACTGAACAAAAGGCTGCTTAAGAAAGAGTTCGTTCTCTGTCTGTCTTCCAGCTGGGATATTGATCTTATCCTGCTTCGGGGACTCAGACTCAGACTAGAACTTCCATCATTGGCTCTCCTTGGCCTCCCGCTTGCCAAACACAGATCTAGAGACCTCTCAGCCGCCAGAACTCCATG
>NW_011445303.1:0-735 GCF_000754665.1 Bison bison bison | reverse complement strand
TTTGTCTATCTTTTCAATGAACTACCTTTTAGTTTCATTGATCTTTTTCTACTGTTTTGTCTCTTATTTAATTTATTTTTCCTTGCTCTGATCTTTATGATTTCTTTCCTTTTGTAAACTGTGTGTTTTGTTTGGTCGTCTTTCTCTAGTTGCTTTAGGTATAAGGTTAGTTTTTTATTTGGAATTTTTTCTTATTTCCTAAGATCATATTGCTATAAACTCCCTTCTTAGCACTGCTTTTGCTGCATCCCACAGATTTTGGATCATTATGTTTTCATTTTCATTTGTCTCTAGGTTATTTTTTGATTTCTTCAGTGATCCATTTGTTGTTTTAGTAGCATACTGTTTAGCCTCCATGTGTTTCTGTTTTTTGTTTTTAAAGTACAGTTGTAATTTCTGATCTCATAGCACTGTGGTCAGTAAAGATACTTGATGTGATTTCAGTTTTCTTAAATTTACCTAAGCTTGCTTTATGGCTCAGCATGTGATCTATCCTAGAG
The DNA here is from genome assembly GCF_000754665.1 of Bison bison bison. Taxonomy (NCBI): domain Eukaryota; kingdom Metazoa; phylum Chordata; class Mammalia; order Artiodactyla; family Bovidae; genus Bison; species Bison bison. The sequence continues at coordinate 235 of NW_011445303.1, read as the reverse complement.
AATGTTTCACGTGCACTTGAAAAGAATATTGTATTCTGCTGCTTTTGGATGGAATGCTCTGTAAATGTCAATTAAACCCATCTGCTTTAATGAGTCATTAAGGCCTGTGTTTCAACAGTTCTATATAGAGTTCTGCCAAGAGGATACACTGGTCATAGAAAACACTCCCTTCCAACAACACAAGAGAAGACTCTACACATGGACATCACCAGATGGTCAACACCAAAATCAGATT
>NW_011445302.1:0-735 GCF_000754665.1 Bison bison bison | reverse complement strand
GGCTCCTCCGTCCATGGGATTTTCCAGGCAAGAGTGCTGGAGTGGGGTGCCATTGCCTTCTCTGAAAGTAGTGACCTAGGGAATGGTTATGTTAATGGCATGACGGCATGGGTGAATTAGTGGCATGAGAGAGTGGGTGACTTGGTGGCTGGGGGAATGGCTGAATTAGTGGCTGAAGGAATCTGTACTAGAGCTGAGAGAATCGGTATGTGAATGGCAGAGGGAATGGGTGAACTGACAGCTGAGGGAGTGTTTGAAAAATGGCTGAGGGGGAGTGGGTGACGTAATGGCTGAGGCAGTGGCTCTATGCTGGCACAAGGGAATGGGTGACCTAGTCACTAAGAGAACAGGCTGTTTAGGCATGAGAAAATTTGTGTATTGGTGGCTGAGGGAATGGCAAATTAATGGCTGAAGGAATAGGTGAGTGAATGATTCAGGGTTTGGGTAAATTAATGATTGATGGATTGGCTGAATAAGTGGTAGAGAATTAGTGGCTGAAATGATGGGTGAATTAGTGGCTGAAGGAGTGGATTAAACTACGGGTTCAGTGATCTGTGACTAAAGATTGAGGTAACTGAACTTATGGTTGAGTGAATGGGTTCATAAGTGACATAGGGAATGAGCGTATTCATGGCATGAGGACATGGGTGAACTGCTAACTAGAAAGTCAGGGTGTTAGGCATTAGGGCATTGATGTATTAGTGGCTGAGGAAATTTGTGAATTCATGGCTGAGG
>NW_011445301.1:0-735 GCF_000754665.1 Bison bison bison | reverse complement strand
CTAGGGAATCCGTATGCAAGTTTCAAAAGTGCTCTAATCACCTAACTTTGTCTTCAGATTGCTCTACCCAGAAAACTTCAATGGCCTAACTCCTCTCTCTTCTCAGTTCCAAGGGCTCCAAGCTCCCCCTCCACCCTCCATCTCCTAGTTTGTACACAGGGAACTGGAAAATGTGTCCAGGCAGAAAACCAGGCAAATTGTGAGGCTTTCCTTGTTTCTCTCCCTCCTTTCTGTTCTCCAATAACTACAAACAATAATTTAAAGTTTATTGTGTGTAATTTGCCTAGTTTTTCAGTTATTTACAACAGTAGTGGAAGTTCAATCATCATTACTCATTCATGGCCAGAGAAGAAATTTCCATTTGAATTTAATCCTTATCTGTATGTACTACAGGCATAGGGTTGTACATAAAAGTGGAGTACCCCCCATACATTAAATGGTGTAATAATCATAGTGGTATCCACATTTTTAAAATATTGTTATATACCTTTTATTCTTTGTCAAATAGTGCCAATAAAACTCTTGAAATTAAACTGCATGTTATATAATATTATTATAATACTCTTATAGGTTCTAATAATTTAGACATTTGACATTTTCATGATAATGTTAATAGGAAATATGAAACTAAAATTAAAATACTTACACTATTAATATAAATTTTAAATTAATAATTTAGACTATAGAATATAATTTGATGACTGAAGAAGTTTCTCTACTTCAAAAATAAGGTGG
>NW_011445300.1:0-736 GCF_000754665.1 Bison bison bison | reverse complement strand
TTTTCAAGCTACCCAGGAGCCAAATTAACTGTGTATTCACATACAACACACATACCACACACAAGTAAAGAGAAAAAATATATAGTCATCCAATGGACAGGCCTCATTTTAGACCACTTGGGTGCCCTTCTTTTATATCCATTTCTATGAAGGTAATTAAAACAAAAATTACACTCAAATAATTCTAAAATCTGTTCATGCCAATTGCAGGCAAGTCATTCTCCTTTGTTAACGGAGGCCCAGAAGACAGAAATATCTTAAACAGGCTGATACAAATTTTCATCTCAAGATAGGCAGGCATCCTAGAACACGGTTCTCAAAGTGGAGTCCCCAAAACCCTTTCAGAGGATCACCAGGTCAAAATTACTTAAAACACCAAGATTTGATTTGCCTTTTTGACTGTGCTGACATTTCCACTGATGGCACAAAAACAGTAGTGAGTAAAACTGCTGGGGCATTAGTATGAACCCAGTCAATGGCACCAAAATGTAGTCAGTGTAGTCTTAAAATCACACATTCACAGTAAAATAAATGCTATTCTTTTCAGCAGTTAAAGAAATTTAACTTATTTTTTCATAAAAAGATGCTATTTATGTTGACCTATAATGGGTTTTTATTATTTGAAAGTGCATATACTAAATAATCTTTAAAATGTCTTCATTTTAATTTCCAATATAATATTGATAGATATAACGCATACATATAAAAAAAAAAAAAAAACAAAAAATTTAAAGTT
>NW_011445299.1:0-736 GCF_000754665.1 Bison bison bison | reverse complement strand
TTATTACTATCGTTATTACTAGCCCCTTTCATAGGTAATAGGATGAGAAAAGCTATGTTAAATAAAATAAGAATACTTATCTAAAGACACTGGGGAAAAATGACACTATATAATTACAATAAGACTGTAGGAGGGAAAGGTAGAGAGTGTGTGTTTAAGATTTTATAGTATTTTTAATGAATCAATGAAGAAACTGATCATTGACTTTACCAGTTTAATAACAAAATGATTACTTCATCACCTATTGACCTTGTGGTCATGAGAAATCCCTTTAAAATGTCAAGATGTGAGTTATTTCATCATTAAATTGACATACTATATATCTGAGTATTAAATTAGGTAGTGTGTACATCTGGAATATTTTTCTATATATCTCTATCTTTCTTAATTAATTCCTTTTATTACTTAATTCTTTAGTTCTTAGCTATTATTTTCTCCCAGTACCTCTCCATAGCAGAGGATATCTATAGGAGCTGTTGGGCGGGTGTAGCATTGTGGAAAAGTACTAAAAGCTGACTCAAAATAAGAGAGCAGGAGTCAATGGATACTTTTTCTTTCATATCTCCAGGGAATACACTGTCCAAAGGATCCAGTGGTACCATCATCGCCAACTTGATAATGCACTTTTTTACAAGGAAAAATGCCTTTCTCCTTTATTTCATTTTTTCTTGTCCTGATGCCTGCTTCCCATGCATACTAAGTCGCTTCAGTCATGTCTGACTCTTTGTGAGCCTGC
>NW_011445298.1:0-736 GCF_000754665.1 Bison bison bison | reverse complement strand
GGTGGGCTACAGTCCATGGGGTCATAAAGAATCACACATGACTGAGTTAATGAGCATGCACACAGCGGGATATAAAGTTAATATACAAAAATCAGGTAAATTTCTGTATACTAACAACAATCTGAAGAGAAAATTAAGGAAACTGTTTCATTTACAATAGCATCAGTGAGAACAAAATACAAATTAACTTAGCAAGGAGTTTAAAGACTTGTATAATGGAAACTATAAATCATTGCTGAAAGAATTTAAAGATGATATACATAAATGAAAATACATCCCTTTTTAATGGACTGGAAGACTTAATGTTGTTAAGCTGTCAATACCACCCAAAGTGATCTACAGATTCAATGCAATCCCTACCAAAATCTCAACGACATTTTTGCAGAAATAGAAAACCTCTCCTAAAATTCATATGGAATGACAAGGGGACCAAAATAGCCAAAACAATCTTGAAAAAGAAGAACAAAAATGGATGACTCATATTTTCTGATTTTCAAGCTTATTACAAAGCTACAATCATCAAAACAGCGTAGTAACAGCATAAAGACATACATATAGACCAATGGAACAGAGAATCAAGAAATAAGCCCTCACGAATGTGGTCAAGTGTTTTGTTTTTGTTTTTTTTTTACAAGAGTGCCAATCCTAAAATTTACATGGAATCATAAAGGACCCAGAATTGCCAAAGTAATCCTGAGAAAAAAGAAACATTATTAGAAAACATCAAATCTTTAGG
>NW_011445297.1:0-736 GCF_000754665.1 Bison bison bison | reverse complement strand
TAAGAGAAAATAATCTTTGGATTAGGTCACTTGTTAGGGATTTGAAATCAGCAAGTTAAAGAAGATTCTGAGAGGTAGTCTGGGTGCTGGCACCATGTTTTACTCTGGGCAGAATCTCTGTTCCTTTTCTCATGTAGCTAAGACTTCAAAAGACCAGATGAGAACAGATTGGGATAAAGGATTTGTTGGGGGTGAGGAGAAGACTAAGCTGTACAAGTCTGAGAGATACGTGCATCACAGAAATAAAACCTCACACAGCATCTTTAAAGCCATAGAAATGTGCAGATTTCAGGTCATATATAGAAAATGCAGGCACCCAAGCAGGACCAGCTAAATAATTTGCAGGATCCAGAAGCTACAGCGGCACATCAATCCTTGCTCTACGTGGGACCCTCCTTAGCATGGGGCCTTGTGCAGCTTCCTTGTCATGTGCCAGCAAAGGTGGTTCCACTTCCAGGTTTCTCTTCTAAAGAATGTTTTGTTGCTCTTTGGGTTTAAATCACTAGATAATGCTGATTTCCACTTCATTGTGTTAATGGTCACATATAATTTGAGACATCAATTTTCCCATTGACTCTCTCTTTATAGATCATACATATATATAGATAATCAATGACTTTTATAAATATTTGGTATTTTTAATCAATAAACTGAATAAAAACAAATTAGGTCTATATATATATATATATATAAATTAGGTCTATATATATATATCTATGTTTAAATGGTATATGCC
>NW_011445296.1:0-736 GCF_000754665.1 Bison bison bison | reverse complement strand
TGATTTAAAGGTAATGTAATTTTATTCTTTTTATTATTTTTTTAATTGCTTTATAATATTGTGTTGGTTTCTGCCATATATTCATATGAATCAACCATAAGCATACATATGTCCCCTCCCTCTTGAGACTTCCTCCCACCCCATTCCACCACTGTAGGTTGTCACAGTGTTCCAAGTTTGAGCTCCCTATGTCATGAAAAGAAAAGTAATAAAGCTGATTTGACTTTCAATAAAAGTGTAGCTCAGCAGAGCCCCTTCTCAAGTGCTAAGACTGCATTATATTTCCACTTTGATAAACCAGTTCATTCTATGGAACACAAACCAAAAACATATTTGGTGAATTCAAATTTATTTGTTATAGAACAGCTGTTCTCAAAGTAAATTTGGGACTTCTGAGTGTCTACAAGGTTAAAAATTATTTTCATGATGATGCTAAGACATGATTTGCCTTTTCATCAGGTTGACATTTGCAAAAAAAAAAATGGCATGTTGCAAGTTCAGTTCAGTTCAGTAGTTCAGTCATGTCTGACTCTTTGTGACCCCATGGATTGCAGCATGCCAGGCTTCCCTGTGCCTCACCGATTCCCAGAGCTTGCTCAAACTCATGTCCATCAAGTCGGTGATGCCATCCAACCATCTCATCTTTTGTCATCCCCTTTCCCTCCCCTATAGTTCATTTATAATTTTGTGTTAATTTCTGCTTTACAGCGAAATGATTCAGTTATAGATATATATG
>NW_011445295.1:0-736 GCF_000754665.1 Bison bison bison | reverse complement strand
GTATTTTAATTTTGATGGAATGGTAAGACATTCAAAGATTTGCTATCAAATATGTCAGAATAAATCATGATTTTCTTTAATTTTTAAATATGCAGAGTTTTTTTTAAAAATAAACTTTTTAAAAAGAATAAAATGTAGCTATATTGCAAAATCTGAATTCCTCAAGTTTAGGGGAAAATAAATATCCAAATTTAGCCTGACAGCCACTCAAAGTGTCTTTACTTTTAAGGTGTACAATGTTTAAAAAATAATATTCACTTGGAAGAAAAGTTTTCACATACAAAGAATTAGTGAGAGATGTAAACCTATCCTGTCTTTTAATAATTTTTATAAATATCACATTTTTAAGTAAAACTACTTTATCAAGTAAACGAAACATTTAATTACTGTCAATACTTGTTTGATTGACAAGTTAAAAACAGTAATATGAGTTAATCCATACTGTAACTGACTTTTGAATATACTTTTACTAAGTCCACCAATATAGGGTATGGTAAAGAAAAATAAAACTACATAAGGAAACAATGCTGTGGATTATTTAGAAACTGGCCACTAAAGAGAACAGGATGGATTTGAAGTCAGTTCTCAGATCTTCAATTTATTACTAAATCGCTAATATAAGACCCTGATGCTGGGAAAGACTGAAGGCAGGAGGAGAAGGGGACCACAGAGGATGAGATGGTTGGATGGTATCACTGACTCGATGGACATGAGTTTGAGCAAACTCCAGGAGTTG
>NW_011445294.1:0-736 GCF_000754665.1 Bison bison bison | reverse complement strand
GGGGATTTGGGGAGAATGGTACACATGAAGACGTATGAAAACTCCAAGATCTTTCCCCATGCTTTGTCCTATGTGTCTCTTTCAACTGGCTGTTCTTGAGTTATATCCTTTCACAGTTAACCAGTGATTGATCTAGTAAACAAAGTGTTTTCCTAAGTTCTGTGAGCCACTGTAGCAAATTAATCGAATTCAAGGTTGAAGGGGTTAGAACCTCCAATCTGTAGTTGGTTGGTCAAAAGCACAGGACAACCTGGGCTTGCTAGGAGTTAGCAGGGGAAGCAGTCTTGTGGAATTGAGTTCATAACCTCTGAATCTGAAGCTACAGCCAGGTAGACAGTATCAGAATTGAGTTGAATTGTAGGACATCCAGCTGGTGTCAGAGACCTGATTGGGTGTGTGGAGAGAGAAAAACTCTACATACTGAAATTGGTGACCAGAATCCTTATCAAGTTTTTCCAAACAAGGCCTATTAGAATGGTGCATGTTCAGCATATTATAAATAGCATAAGATTTGTTATTTTATTCCATATTTTAAAAACTTAGATCCCCCTCATCTATCATCTTAAAGAAATACATGTTAATTCTAGTAATATTTCACTGGTTCTACTTTTAGCAGTTTCCTCCAGTAATTCACCTAGATTGACTAACCAATTAATCTAAGTTTTTGTATTGACTATGCCAAAGCCTTTGAATGTGTGGATCACAATAAACTGTGGAAAATTCTGAAAGAGATGGG
>NW_011445293.1:0-738 GCF_000754665.1 Bison bison bison | reverse complement strand
CGATCTGAAGGTCCCACATAAACTTAAAACACACCTTTTTTTTTTTTTTAAGTTTATGTGGGACCTTCTGCTGATGTGGGCTGGTCTGGCTGATCCCAGGGGCCCATGCCTCTTCGGTCATCTGGTCAGGTGATTAGAGGCTGGCTTTTTGTGCTGGTTTCAAGATGCGTCTGAAAATTCTTTCACACTCTTTCTTCTGAACCGTGGAGTGTAATTCTCCTCCCCTTGAATATTGGCCAAACGTAGAGACTCATTTCTAACTGAATGCGGCAGAGTGATGGTGTGGGATTTCTGAAGTCACAAAAGGCATTGCTGCTTCCAGCTTGTTCTCCTGGATGGTCTGCTCTTGGGAGGGGCATGGGCTTGTTATTAGGACACACAAGCAGCCTAGAGGGGGAGAGAGGCCCCCGTGAGGAGTAAGGAAGTTGTCTAGTTAATAAGTAATGCCGACTGACCAGCCAAGTGAGGGAGCCACTTGGCCTGTAAGAGCAACTTAAAAGAAGAGAAAGTTCTGGCCTCAGATGACTACAGGGCCGGCCAAAATCTTGTCCAAACCTCGTGAGAGACCCCCAGCCTGAACCCCCCCATTTAAGTGGCACGTGGACTCCTGACCTTCAGAGGCCGTGTGAGGTAATAATCGTGGACTGCCGCCTTGAACTGCTGAGGCTGGGGAGCTATCTGAGGCACAGCGGAATTAATGGACACAGTGGCTAGGATGTGGGATGGCCCCTCTGCATG
>NW_011445292.1:0-736 GCF_000754665.1 Bison bison bison | reverse complement strand
CTACTATGCAGGTGGATTCTTTACTGCTGAGCCACTGGGGAAGCCCCCTAGTAAGTTTTTAGAGTTAAATATACAGTAGCTTGAAAATAACACATACAAAATTTCTTTTGTGGTTTATAGAACTATTTTCCCCCTAAATTGATAGAGTTGTGAATTTTTAAAATTGTTCAAAACACATCACAATAAATGAAATTTTTAGTTTAATTATCCTCCAAAGATATTTAAATCTCACTTCTTCCATTATTTCTGTCATCTCTTTTCTGATTATTCATTTGTTTCAAAGAAGTGGCTTCTTGCATTTCAGAGTCTCTGTTCAATAGTCTTATTTTTCTATTGGAATTAGCCCAGAAAATAGTTCAGCTAGGACTTAGGACTGTCTTGTTAACAGTAAACAGTAATTTTTTTCCCCAAGTGTCTTGGTTTGTTCCAAATATTGAAAGAGTAGTAGATTTAGAGAAAACAATATGGATTAGAGAAAAATGACATTGATGAAATCCCACTTCTAAAATATATATTAAACTCTATCTGAAAAACCCAATCAACTAACAAATGAAGAAATCATTTCCTTCTACTGTTAGATGTTTTAAATGAGATGTCTTCAAAATCTGCTGTACATTTCTCAGTCTCTACTTTTGAAATTTGTATGATCAAGAAGAGATGTGGTCTATCGCTTGTAAATTCTTTTTCTTCCCGTCGCTCATTTTTTTTTTTAATTGGAGGATAATTACTTTATAGT
>NW_011445291.1:0-736 GCF_000754665.1 Bison bison bison | reverse complement strand
TAGCTGTTCCCTTCTCCAAGGGACCCAACCAAGGGATCAAAGCCAGGTTTCCCACATTGCAGAAGGATTCATTATCAACTGAGCAACAAAAGAGGCTGATTATTTTTCTTATATATCAATACTGTCATTCTCCTGTATACAACTTTACCCCTAAGATTCTCATATAAAAAAATCAATATTATTATCATCACTTTTCAGTTCAGTCATGTCCAACTCTATGTGGCCCCATGAACTGCAGCACACCAGACCTCCCTGTCCATCTGTAACTTTCAGAGCTTGCTCAAACTCATGTCCATCGAGTTGATGATGCCATCTAGCCATTTCATTCTCTGTCATCTCCTCCTCCTGCTTCAATCTTTGCCAGCATGAAGGTCTTTTCCAAGGCGTCAGGCTCTTCCTCCTGCTTCAATCTTTGCCAGCATGAAGGTCTTTTCCAAGGAGTCAGATCTCCACATCAGGTGGCCAAAGGATTGGAGTTTCAGCTTCAGCATCAGTCCTTCAAATGAACATTCAAGACTGATTTCCTTTAGCATGGACTGGTTTTATCCCCTTGCAGTCCAAGGATAAAAAACTCTCAAGAGTTTCCTCCAATAACACAGTTCAAAAGCATCAATTCTTCAGCCCTCAGTTTTCTTTAGTCCAACTCTCACATCCATACATGACTACTGGAGAAACCATAACTTTGACTAGATGGACCTTTGTCGGCAATTAAAAAGCAATATCTCTGCTTTTTAAT
>NW_011445290.1:0-736 GCF_000754665.1 Bison bison bison | reverse complement strand
TTTTTTTTTTAAAAAAAAAAAAAGAAAGAAAGAAAGAAAAGTTCCTGATGCCCTAAACCCACTCCCAGAGGTTCTGATTTAATTTCATTGCTCTGGAGTTGGGCATAGCCATCCTGTCTTATAAGGCTTCTCTGGTGGCTCAGACAGTAAAGCGTCTGCCTGCAATGCTGGAGACCCAGGTTTGATCCCTGGGTCGGGAAGATGCCCTGGAGAAGGAAATGGCAACCCACTCCGGTACTCTTGCCTGGAAAATCCCAGGGACAGAGGAGCCTATAGTCCATGGGGTTGCAAAGAGTCGGACACGACTGACCGAGTTTACTTTCAGTTTTCACTTTCTTTCATCCTGTCTTATGAATACAGCTAGTTTTAAAGTGCAGCCAGGGTTGAATGAAATTCACTATCATATGGAGACTGGAGTGTTCCACAGAATGGACAAAGTAGCATGAACATCCCCCAGGCCTTGTGGGATTGCTTTATAATTGTGTTAGACATAAAAAGGCTGAAAACCCATAATAATGTTTCAATTACTGTGAGTATCTGTTGTTATGACAAGCACCATGGATCCGTCATGGTCAGCTCTGAGTGGGCTTCCGCATTACAGTGGTTCTATGGATTCACTTTCTGTTTTCTTCCTATAAATGATAATAACTATTATAATTCAGGTCTCAGTCAAAACCCTGTGGAGGGGAAAAGTATATATATATATATATATATATATATATGTATGTATATTTTT
>NW_011445289.1:0-736 GCF_000754665.1 Bison bison bison | reverse complement strand
TTTTCCAATGAGTCAACTCTTCACATGAAGTGGCCAAAGTATTGGAGTTTCAGCTTCAGCATCAGTCCCAGGACTGATCTCCTTTAGAATGGACTGGTTAGATATGTATAATATATATATTTTTTAGAAAACTTATGAATTTTTGCCTAACTAAAATTCTATGACATTTTGATTCCACTTGTTGGACCTTAGTATTAACAGAATGCTAGATTTTTAATTAAAAAATGGATATGCAACAAGCAAAAAGTTTTACTGTGTAGCATGGGGAACCATAGTCAATATCTTATAGTAACTTATGATGGAAAATAATTTCAAAAATAATATATGTGTATTTGTATGACTGAATCACCTTGCTGTGCACCTGAAACGCTGTAAGTCACCTATACTTCAATAAAATATATATATATATTATAAAAAGAATGAGTTCATCCTCATTATTAAATAGGAAAAATTAATAACTGAGCACATCTACATTAAAAGATGCTATGGGGTAGACGTATGAAATAGGTCTTGTTCTCCTGATATTATTTTGCAAAGCATTTTACAAGAATTTGTAAAAATTAAATCTTGTTTTTTGTATAGTCAAAGATTACTTAAGATTAAAGGCAGATCTTTAAAAGGAAACATCACTTTGAAAAAGAAAATGCTTCAGTGTTTATGCAAATACCTTGTTTGTGAATTTGAGTGATGAGACTGTACCATTTCTACATTGCTTGCTAACTGAGCCCACTGAAAC
>NW_011445288.1:0-736 GCF_000754665.1 Bison bison bison | reverse complement strand
TGGAGAGGAACTCGGAGTTTCTGGACACAATCCTAGATGAGGTCTATTTGCCCTGCAGTGACTCGAGAGCACCCCCTGCTCCACGTCGAAACATGAATGCAGATAGGACTTCCCTGGGGCACCAGGAGAGGCTCCCTGAGTTCACCGTCGTAACTCGAGAATCCCACCAGTACTCGAGAAAATTCACGAGGTTCCCCCGTCATCACGAGATGAGGCCCTTTCCCACTGCAGCGTTTCGAGAGAAATCCCACGTTTGCTCTTAAAATTCGAAACGGTACTTGACACCTTAATGCAACGCAAAAAGTTCCCCGACATACTGGTCTCACTCGAGAGGAACACCGAATTTCCCAGCACAACTTAATCTGAGACCCTTCTCCCCTCCTGATCTTGACATGAGGGTTGATTCCCCTGCTTTGTCTGGAAAGGGATCCCGGCCATCCTGTCGCACCTCAGGAGGAGGCTGGTCTCATATTGAAACTTGAGAGGAAGCCTCGTGGGTCGTGACACATTCCGAAAAAAACCGCTTTCCTGATCCACTAAGTTAAGTCCCGATTCCAGGGCCCCTCTTCGAATGTCACCCTGAGGATGAAGTCACAACATGAAGGGGCACTGAGATCCCTGTTGCATCCTCCGGAAAAAGCCGGAAGTTCCAAATACAACTCGACAAGTGGCCTGAAACCCCATGAACATCTCGAAAGGCAAGTGAATTTCCATGCCTCAACACAAGACGAGGCCT
>NW_011445287.1:0-736 GCF_000754665.1 Bison bison bison | reverse complement strand
TGTACTGGCTTTTTAAATTTGGCAACAGGAACAAAATATTTTTGACAAATATATTAATAAGGTCTTAAAGCTTATTTTTATATTTAGTAACTCTGAAAGATTAATTCAAAATTTAAAATGAATGAACAAATACAGTAAAGAAATAAAGTGGTAAAAGCATTATAATATTATCTATGCTATATTATGTCATTTTCTCATATTTTACAAATGATAAGCTTTTGGCTAATAATTATGGTAATTGTGAAAAGAAAAGAAAATAACAACTAAGTAGGAATCTATAACAATAAAATACAATGATAAACCTAGAACTACTATACCAAGGCTAGTGCAAATAACAAAATCTTAGATAGATTAGCTATTTATAAGGTGAATCTAGATTATGTGAATGCATTTCATGTATAAAATGAGTGCACAGAGGTTTTGGGGGGAGGGTGGGAAAAATACTTGGAGAAATAGAGAAAGCTATTCTTGTATGGAAAACCATTCTAAATGGGCATAGCTCAATTTTTCATTTTGAATATAATCAATTATCTTAAAATACCATTTAATTAATACATAATTTTATTGTTTAATAATTTAATTACTTTATTTTAATAAGATCACGTAATAAATACTTTTAATTATCTTTAAACAGCACTGCTGCTACTGCTGCTGCTAAGTCGCTTCGGTCGTGTCTGACTCTGTGCGACCCCATAAACGGCAGCCCACCAGGCTCCCCCATCCCTGGGATTCTCCA
>NW_011445286.1:0-737 GCF_000754665.1 Bison bison bison | reverse complement strand
TAACTAATAGAAAGGAAACTCTGTAATGTAATTAACTGACATGAAGGAAGGAAGCATTAAAGCCCAGTTTTACAGGCAAGAACAGCAGAGGAGGATCAAAGGGGAGTCTTTCTTTGCTGTCTGCCTTTCCAGATATTGTGCTCGGGGTGTTGCAGATGGGCTTGGCAATAATGAGAAGAGGGTTTTGTTTTTGTTTTTCGTTTACAGAGTGATCAGAATGGCCTAATGCATGCCAGTTAGGTCTCTGTATTTCCCTCTATTTTCCACATAGATTCATTTTTTCCCTCTTGTTCTCCCAGACATCTTCTTCCATGTTTATGACTGTAAGTCATCAAAGGCATCTGGAAAGCTGTTTTTAGGTCTTCAGCTGTTGTTGGATGGTGTTGAGAAATTTTTACTTTCACAATGGCCCAAAGTGAATTGTCGCATGTGGTTAAGTCTGAACACCGCAGTGACCACAGGATCTAGTCCTGTGCAGCCCATTGTACACGGAATTTGTTGCCAAAAGATTTTCCACCTGGGATATGGGAAGATGCTAAGACACTCACTGTCTTAGGACCCACTGTCTTAGGACCCACAGATGGCACTTTGAGTGGTGCCCCTTGGGTGTGCGGTTGAAGGGAGCTGTATGTATGGGAAAAGATAAACTCTGACTCAGGAGGAAACATTGGAAGTGAAGGTGAATATGTGGAAGATAGACCCTTCCAGCTGGAAGATGTGGTTTTCCTACTCTCGCC
>NW_011445285.1:0-737 GCF_000754665.1 Bison bison bison | reverse complement strand
TGTGCCTTCTTTCTATAGAAAGAAGGCACAGATGACAAGTAAGGATATGAAAATACACTGAACTTCAGAAGTCTATCTTTCACTTCTAATGGATCTTTTGAAACTATGCATAATTTTGTAAATCATTGAAAAATATTGGTTCACTTTGTTATATAGAATTCCCAAATGTTGACACATTTCATTACATAATAAAAAAATCACACTCACTCATGTTACCACTACTGTTGTCAGAAAAGTATTTAACTATTGGAAAGGTGTTGAACTCATGAGAGCAAATATAAATTTTCCGAAACTTTTCACCTCTAAGCTCAAATCTTATCATTGGCAACAAATACTGTCACTTGTTTTCTTAAAAGTTGCAGACTCTTTAAAAAAACTTTATTCTTGATCATATGTCTGCCAAATATGTAAGTCTAAATTACCACAATTTATTAGTCACTCTTTTAAGTAAAACTGATATCCCATGATAAAAGCTGATAAGTCAGCTTAACAGATGTACAGTTTGCTTGAGTGAACATCCTACTTTTTTTTTTCCAGAGCTTTATTGATGGGTAATTTACATAAAATGCAATTCATATATTTTAAGTGAACAATTAAATGTGTTTTGATATATATAAAAACTCTGAAACAGTCTCCACCATTCAGATAATGGAAATAATCCATTATTTTTAAACATTTCATCTTGGACCTATTTGCTGTTTGGTGTATTTCTGCTCTTTGGATTTTTTTTTTAATTT
>NW_011445284.1:0-737 GCF_000754665.1 Bison bison bison | reverse complement strand
TGCTCTTAGGCAAGTCGGCAGCTTCTCTGGGACTCAGGTTCCCCACCTGGGCTTGGATGGGCTTGGAAGGCCTTCCTGATGGCAGGCCCTCGTTCACAGCAGGGATCATCTGGGAGAGGGGTGCTGAGGGTTGCAGAGACTGAGGGGTGTACACTGCACTCCCATTATAGAAGAGTCCTCTGCTGGATGTGGAACACTGGAGAGACTTGAGGAAGAGGAAAGGATGAGCTACAGTTGTCACTCTGCAACCTGCCTGGCTCTTCATTTTTCCTGATTCTGGCACAGGTGGCTCTGCCACTCCATAGCTGTGTGACCTTGGGAAGTGAATATGCTGTATGATTTCTCCATTGTCTGATCTGTAAAGTGAGGTCCAGAGGGTTGTAGAAATTAAAAGACTTAATAGACATAAAGTGCTTAGAATAATAATAGGCGTATAGTAAAACCTCAAGGAGCATTAATCATTGCTGCTACTGCTGCTTTTGCCAATTAGGAGGGCACTCTGGATAGACAAACAGCTACCCCATCTCTGATTCTTTTTGCATCAAACGTCATTTGATGCATGACGTTTGCCACTTGGGTGTGGTGGAGAGTGAATGAACTTTAAGGTAAGGCAGTCGTGCATGTGTGCTAAGTCACTTCAGTTGTGTCCAACTCTTTGTGACCCCATGGACTGTAGCCTGGCAGGCTCCTCTGTCCGTGGGATTCTCCAGGCAAGAATACTGGATTAGGTTGCCATG
>NW_011445283.1:0-737 GCF_000754665.1 Bison bison bison | reverse complement strand
GTGTTTTTATCATAAATGGATGTTGAATTTTGTCAAAGGCTTTCTCTGCATCTATTGAGATAATCATATGGTTTTTATTTTTCAATTTGTTAATGTTCACCACTCATTTCTTTCTTTCCCCCTACTCCTACAAAAGTGAAAGTCAAAGTGAAGTTGCCCAGTCATGTCCGACTCTTTGCAACCCCATGCCCCATGGACTGTAGCCTGCCAGGCTTCTCCATCCATGGGATTTTCCAGGCAAGAATACTGGAGTGGGCTGCCATTTCCTAAATGTTTTCACACTTATATCATTCAATTAATAAAAGGTTCATATCAGGGGATAGACAGGGAAGTTTTTCTATCAGTTAATGTCCAAACATCCCGTATCATTATAATTAAAAACATATCTCATATTTTACAGGCTTTTTTTAATACAGCTGGAAAATATTTGTCTTTTAATTGGAGTACTTAGTCTCTTTATATTAAATTACTAATGTTTTACCATTAGCAATGTATTTCTTAATACTGCTCTATGTAGTAGACTACATGTGATCATCTGCATGGTACACATTAAGAGAGTTGTGAAATAACATACAACTAACAAGCTAACACAGGGGTAGTTGACTAAAAATAGATAAATAATATAAAATAAAGGAAGGGAAGATAGGACAGATTGCTACTTTTACCAAAATCTGGACAATGCAACAATCTTAGATTAAGTTAACTTTTATTTACTGCTGATTCTACCCTCAAGCATG
>NW_011445282.1:0-737 GCF_000754665.1 Bison bison bison | reverse complement strand
CATGGCAACCCACTCTAGTATTCTTGCCTGGAGAATTCCATGGACAGAGGAGCCTGGTGGGCTACAGTCCACAGGGTCGCAAAGAGTCAGGCACGACTGAGCGACTAAGCACAGCACAACCTTTGTCATTACTCAGTTTTCCTTAGGCAAGTACAAAACTTGGTTCTCATTCCTTCTCCTGGGAAGCAGAGTTTGGGGGAGGCCTGGGCTGAGCACGCTGGGTACTGACACAGGATCAAACTAAGTCACAGACACGTCACATGAAATCACTGGCTTCACTCTGCAAACATCAGGTATTATTTTTCTTAAAAAAAGTCATCCATGTAGCCTCAAACATACATTTTCTGACTAGGGTAATTTACTATTGGTTTCGGTATATGGGTGAGCAGTACGAAGAACTGATAAGATTATTAATCTCACAAGCTGGTTTTCATGAGTGATACTGACACACCCATAAATTGAGTTTGTAAATGTCCTTACTTATAAGCAGAAATTACATCCCTTATGCATTTACCACTAAAATATCAGTGGAATGCTCTTTTATTTTTTCAGCCAAATGCCACTAATAGCCTCCTGATACATAATAAATATAAAAGAAGCAGACTGAAAGCTTACTATTCAGGTAGAAAAAAATCCCCAACAAATCTATTTGAACTCTTCTCTAAATAAAGTATTTAATTCTGTTTTTCAGCTATTTCAAATCATTTAATCCACAAACACAGAGTCCTTTTCCATGT
>NW_011445281.1:0-737 GCF_000754665.1 Bison bison bison | reverse complement strand
AGCATGGTTTTGCATACATGGAGCTCTGTGGCTGGGTCTCCCTATTTTGTATATCACCAGCTGTGAGGCCTTAGAGGACCACTTTCTCATTTAAGACCTCATGGGCCAAACGAAGAAGTTGATCTAGTTAAAAGCTCTCTTCCCATTGTAAAACTTTACTCAATTACATATCTCCAGCACTTAAGTAACATATTTATATATTGGCTCTTTAGGGAGCAAAATTTATATAAATCCAATAAAAGTTTTCATCAAGGCCTAGTTCATTCAATATCCAAGCCCTAATAAATAAAACTGAGACATGGAATGTTACAAGACCCGTGTTCCCTCCTCCTAATCTTGCTAAAATGTGTGTAAAAGTGCCTCCGAGAGATGACAAAGAACAAACCTGTCACACAGACTCAAATCACTGCTGGTCTCTTTCTGCCAACTTGGAGTGAGAATGGACTCCATGCTGCAGGACTGAGTTCCAAAAACACCAACTTCTGCAATTACCCAAGGATTTCTACTTCTCTGGGTTTCCCTGGTTGCCTAGACAGTAAAGAATCCACCTGCAATGCAGGAGACCTGGGCTAGATCCCTGGGTCAGGAAGATCCCCTGGAGAAGGGCCTGGGAACCCACTCCAAGATTCTTGCCTGAGAAATCCCACGGACAGAGGAGCCCAGTGGGCTGCAGTAGATGGGTTGCAAAGAGTCAGACATGGCAGATCGACTATCACTGTCTTTTTTTTTTTTTTTTT
>NW_011445280.1:0-737 GCF_000754665.1 Bison bison bison | reverse complement strand
TGAATGAAGGGTGGTGGCCCTTGTTGTTCATCATGAATGTTCTGCAGTAGGATCACATTCCCCTGCCCTTCTGCGTGCTCACCACCCCCAGGTTTGCCATGACCATGGAAGTTACTTCAGCCAGTGGAGTTTGAATAGAAGTGATAAGTCACTTCCAACTGGAGCCCTTTAAGAAACAGAGCCCAATTTGCCACACACTCCCTTCCCCTGCATCCAGAGGGAGCCTCCACCCACTTTCCTCCCTAAGAGAGTGTGATGAGCAAGGCTCCCTGTTCACAAAGTCAGATGTGAGTGAGGAATAAACCTTAGTTATATCGAGACTTTGAGGTTTGGGGGTTTTATGTCTTCATAGTGTAACTCAGTTTCTCTTCACTTAAACAAGAGGGTATAACAGGAACTCCTAATTGTCTCCTTCTTCATTTGGTAACTAAACCCCTAGTCTAGGGCCACCCAGCTAAAAAGTTCATTTCCTAGCCTCTGTGACTTCATCATAGCCAATGACAAATGAGTGAAAGTGAGTTTATAACTTTTGGTTGTGGCCTTTAATGAAAGGGGGATATCCTGCTTCCCCTTCTGTCCTTCTAGCTGGAATCAGTTCAGTTCAATTCAGTCACTCAGTCGTGTCTGACTCCTTGTGACCCCATGAATCACAGCACGCCAGGCCTCCTTGTCCATCACCATCTCCTGGAGTTCACTCAAACTCATGTCCATCGAGTCGGTGATGCCATCCAGCCATC
>NW_011445279.1:0-737 GCF_000754665.1 Bison bison bison | reverse complement strand
AGTTGGTGATGGACAGGGAGGCCTGGCATGCTGAGATTCATGGGGTTGCAAAGAGTCGGACACGACTGAGCAACTGAACTGAACTGAACTGAATAATTAACAGACACGACTGAAGCGACTTAGCAGCAGCAGCAGCAATAATTAACAGTGTTGAGCATCTTGTACCTGTTGGCTATCTGTATGTCTTCTTCGGAGAAATATCTATTTAGATCTTCTTTCCATTTTTTGATTGGATTGTTTGGATTTTTATTGTTGAATTATGTGAGCTGTTTGTATGTTTTGGAAATTAAGCGTTTGTTAATCACATCATTTTCAAATATTTTCTCCCAGTCTGTAGGCTGCATTTTCAACTTGTTTATGGTTTCCTTCACTGTGCAAAAGCTTATGTTTTATTAAGCCTAATTTGCCTTTTTTTGTTCATTTGTTTTTATTTCTATTGCCTTGGGAGACTGACCTAAGAAAACATTGGTACAATTCATGTCAAAGAATGTTTTGCTTATTTTCACTTCTAGGAGGAGAAGACTCTTTGTTAAATTCTCCTAAATATACCTAAATAATTCTTAATACTTGCATACAATTCCTGAGAATCAAGGAGAGAGATATCCAATTGATATGCTTTTACAAAAGCTATGGTTCCCAGAAACATTTGCTGGTTTCTCCAGTATGGCAACCATTAGCCACACATGTCTTTTGAATACTTAAAACTGAATGTGTTTCAAATGCTTCAAGAGAATACT
>NW_011445278.1:0-737 GCF_000754665.1 Bison bison bison | reverse complement strand
TTTACAGACCGGCCTCCTAAAACCCTGCCACAAGAGATGCTCCAAGCTTCTTCTCCATCTGCAGATTGAAAGGAGAGCACTCTGAGATACCTAGAGGGGAAGGGAACTACAAGATGGCAGGAGCCTGGCGTGTTATAGAAAGTGGCTTAACTAGGAAAAACTATGTTGCACTGGTGAATAAACAAGAAATAAACTTCATTGTGTTAAGCACTGATATTTGGGGGGATTATTAGGACAATTACCTGCTTTAATCTTCCTTGGTTCCAGGTATACCCATCCCTCTCCTGGTTACACAAAACACCCCACTATTCTTCCCATAAATTCCCTCTTCACCCAGACTAGTTGGAGCTGGATGTCTTTCCTTTACAACTTGAAGAGTTCTGGGAAATGAACTACAATCATTTGAAACGGCAAGAAGATAGACTGGTAAGCAACAGTCCCTAAGTGTCCAGGGAACACTAGAAAATTCCTCAGAACAGAGTAATAAGTCCAACAAACTAATGGCAAATCACAAGACTCTTTCCAGTGTCCCAGAGCTTCCAGCTGTAAACTCATCAGCCACTTAGAGTCAGATCCTCTCTCCAATCTCCTACTACCAGAAGCACGTATAAAGTTGTAATAGCCATGCTTTAGGGTATATGCACTCATGAGTTCACACACACCTAGAATCCTGCTGCTGCTGCTAAGTCGCTTCAGTCGTGTCCGACTCTGTGTGACCCCATAGACAGCAGCCCACC
>NW_011445277.1:0-737 GCF_000754665.1 Bison bison bison | reverse complement strand
TGACTGAACACACACACACACACACACATACACGCACGCACGCACACACGCACGAGCCTTGGGAGCTGCTGGTGGTCTTCAAAAAGAGCAGTGTTGGGACAAAGCAGGCCTAAGAGAGAGAGCAGAGGTCACAAAGGGAGGGTTCTTGGTGACTGAAGCCTCACCTGAACGCTCTCCAGTTACTTCCAATAAAAAGTTTTTTAAAAAGGGGAAAAGCAGTTCATCAAAATTCCTCTTTAAATGAGGAATTGCCCCTCCCCCAATATTTTTAGTTTAAAGATAATGCATAAATGTGTGCTACACACAGACTTCCTGGAACCTGCCAATGATCTAAAAGGAATTCAACTTTTTGTTTTTTATTTAACAAGTATCTCACTCGTGAACACCCACGTATTTGCAAATGTCAAGTGCTATGGGGGGCTGATGGGCATGTGGTCTTTGGGCCTGTTGCTGAGCACGCCTGTAGCCCATTTTCTGAGCATGTGGCAGCATTCTTCCTGTAGTTGAATGGGGGCATCGACTGATTCTCCCCAGTGAGTTGCAAGCTGAAATGGTCTGTGTCACACCTGGGATAAACATTTACATGCCAGTGAGAAAGAAACCTGCTGAAGTTCTTTGTCCTGGAGGCATGGACGTGGCCGGATCCACCTGGGCCTTGAGTGGCAGGTATGAATGAACACACCTTCCTGCCCACGCACAGCACCGCGGAAGCTGCCGTAAGCTACAGAGACTTGGGG
>NW_011445276.1:0-737 GCF_000754665.1 Bison bison bison | reverse complement strand
GACTGCCATAACAAAATATTACAGACTGGTGGCTTAAACAACAGAAATTCATTTTCTTACAATTCTGAAAGCTATAAGTCTCAGACCAAGGTGTCAGCAAGTTTAGTTTCTTCTGAGGCCTCTTTCTGAGGTAGTAGATGGCCAACATCTCTATATGTCCTCATAGAGTTTTCTATCTGTGTGTCTATGTCCTAATCTCTATGTCTGTCCTAATCTCCTCTTCTTAAAGAGATATCGGTCAGACTGGATTAGGGCCCACTTTAATGACTTCATTTTACCTTAATTTCCTCTTTAAAGAGCCTATTTCCAAATACAGTCACATTATGAGCTACTGGGGGTTAGGATATGAACATATGAATTTGGGAGGCACACAGTTCATCCTGTAATACAGATGTTCTCCCAGCATATACCTATAAGCATGTTAATCAAAGATTGTTATGATTAGTGTCAGCATCATTACCAGTTGTATATATTTTCAAAGTCACTTCTAGATACTGCAAGTTTAAGACCTAAAGGCATGTAGTTACATGCATAAAATATCACATAAAAGCAAAAATATAATGTATAGCTTTTAAAACAGAAGGAAAAATAAGTGAATCTATTTAACAGAAAGCAGGAAGAAGAAATGGAGGCCAAAAATACAGTAAATGGAAAATATGAAATGAAGGAACAAATATAAGTTTAAAAACTCATTACATTCAATGTAAGTGGTTAAAACATATTTATGGAAATAGACT
>NW_011445275.1:0-961 GCF_000754665.1 Bison bison bison | reverse complement strand
CCTGCTTTTGCAGCCACCTCTCATGCCTTCGTTGTTTCCGTCTCAGATTCTTCAGCTTGCTCTTCTCTCTCTTACTGAGCCTCTGATTAATTGCACCCAGTGAAAAACTGCCCGAGTGCAGGAAGTTCAGAGGAGAGAGGTGCTCTTCCTGGTCCTCGGCCTCCAGTGTGCTCCTGCCAGCTGCGGGCAGGTCCATCAGGAAAGTCAGGCTGTTAGGACTACCATGGCCAGAATACACGGCAGAAGCTTCTAGACCACGCTGAAATTCTCCTCCTCTTTGTGTCTGGGTCTCAAGGGGAGCCACTGAAAATCTTTGCAGCAGCATATTAGGATCAAAACTGGATGAAATCTGAAAGGAACAGTTATTTTTATTCGATTCTAAAGGCAAGCTCGGAAGGTCAACAGTCTGTGTCTCATTGAGCCCAGGATACACAGTAGTCTTACTATGGATTTCATATAAAGTGGGTAATAAAGTCAGTTTCTCACTGATACTCAGATCCAAACTATGTGATTTTCTATGAAAAGCTCTAGGAGCGCATCTGGTGGTCACTAGCTGTGGAACAAAAAGCTGGTATTTTGGATCTGACGCTTTGAAGAGCAGTTTTTCGTTCTTCATCTTGAAATATGTTGACCGTACCTCCAGGCAGAGTGCTTCAGTTAATCTTCCAGGACCATTATTATTTGGGCCCATGTTTAAAAACCTGTGATTTCTGTTTCTGGAGGCGCCACCTGTCAGCAGAGTTTCCTTGTCACAACCTGACTGAACTCTAGGATGTGACAAGTATTTCAGCGATGGTCTCATTAGTCGGCCTGACCGTGTTGGCTGATAATCGGTACGGCTCTTGGAGAGATGTACAGCTGCAAGCTGGCCACAGGAACATTTTGGAGTGCTGACAAAATTAAAGCCCCCTAAACGGGCCCCACAGAAAGGGCAATTCAGTTTTCCAACTGTCCACTGGGC
>NW_011445274.1:0-737 GCF_000754665.1 Bison bison bison | reverse complement strand
TTTAGACAATTCAGAGTTAATTTTTTTTGTTTCCTTTACTAACTATATATATATATATATATATCTTTCCACGTGTATTAGGAAAAATGTTACTTTTTCATTAATGGCAATGATTTAAAAAAAACTTCTTTTAAAATATATTTATATTTCTAAAGAAATATTGTTTGTATTATTATAAAAGGATGTGCAAAAGGTTGTTAAGGTGGTACACAAAGATTGGAAGATGTGATTAATGCCAGTTTTCCATTTCCATTCCAAAACATAAGACAGTTTTAGCGGACTTTAAGGGAAAGGATAGAGAGGGACATGTAACAGGGTCAGTACACACCTGCCTGTGCTGGAGACATGTTATGCTGAGGCAAAGGAGCACTGAGATTGTGTAATAGATGGGGAAGGAGGAAGGACGGGTCCAAAAGAGCCCGGTGGCCTGTGGAAAGAGGAAAGCAGAGATCTGTAGGCAGAAACTGTGCGGTCAAAGTAGTATGTTCCCCACTTGATCGTGGATGAATTCATTTGTTTCCAAGCAGAGTTCTTTCCAGGCTTGGCTGTGGGTATTCAACTGTAGTCACTTTTTCCAGAGAGGCCGTCTAATTTTTGTTTTGTTCTGTTTGACTATTTATTTATTTATTTTTGGCTGTACCAGATCTTCATTGCAGTGCAGGCTTTCTCTAGTTACAGTGAGTGGAGGCTGTCTTTTTTGCAGCACACTGGCTCCTCATTGCGGTGGCTTCTCTTGC
>NW_011445273.1:0-737 GCF_000754665.1 Bison bison bison | reverse complement strand
TCCAGGCAAGAATACTGGACTGGGTTGCCATTTCCTTCTCCAGGGGATCTTCCTGACCCAGGGATTGAACCCAGGTTTTCTGCATTGCAGGCGGATTCTTTACCGTCTGAACCACCAGGGAAGCTTCCTATTTGAAACAAGCACTTTAAAATAGAAGAATGACATCCAAAGACTAGCCTGCCTAAAATTGTAGCTGAAAAACTTCTTGCGCCTGGATAATTGAGGGTTGGCAGAAATGGCGCCTCATATACAGTTTCTATGAGAATCAAGCACAGTAACTAATTCAAGATTCTATCTTAAATCATCACTAATAATTATTCTTTCTTCTTAGATAAAAGTAATATTTTTTCAATTTTCCTGGAAATATTATTAATACAATTTTATGAGACTTCTGGGAAAAATTTTTTCTTCACTGTTTACTTTTTGATCGTGTAGCTCTTTAGTGTTCTTTTCCTCATGATTTCTGTTTCTTCCAACTGCATGTCAGTAAGCACAAAACTTCAAGAAACTTTATTATTTTAGCTAAATATAGTCATTGTGTGTGATTCAGTAGTTTTCGTTAAGATATGAGAACTGGAAGAAGTAGAATGATTGTACATTAACAAAAGAGCTTGGTAACTTTTTTCCATGGGTAGCAAGGGTAGGCATGGATAGTTAAGAAGTTTAGGCTGTTTCATCCCTTACTATCTTGTAATCAGTTAGTTAGGAACAAAGTATTTGATTATCTACACTGTGCT
>NW_011445272.1:0-737 GCF_000754665.1 Bison bison bison | reverse complement strand
TCAGTCATGTCCGACTCTTAGCGACCCCATGGACTGCAGCCTACCAGGCTCCTCTGTCCATGGGATTTTTCTGGCAAGAGTACTGGAATTGGGTGCCATTGCCTTCTCCTTGTATCTTGCAACTTTACTTAATTTGTTGATTAGTTCAGTTTTATGGTTGACTGTCTGGGATTTTCTATACAAAAAAAATTTGTCATCTGCAAAAAGTGATAATTTTTATTCATTCTTTTTGATTTGGATCCTTTGATTCCTTTGTCTTACCTAATTGTTCTAGCAAGAACTTCTAGGTTAAACTGACTAAGTGTGGGAGTGGGCCTCCTGGTCTTGTTTCTGATCTTAGATAAAAACCTTTAACTTTTCACCATTGTGTATAATGTTACCTTCGGATTTGTCATATATGGCTGTTATTATTGAGGTATGTTCTTTCTATATCCAGTATGTTGAGGGTTTTTAATCATAAAAGGATTTTTTTTGTCTTGTCAAATGCATTTTCTGCATCTACTGAGATGATCAAGTTATTTTGTCTTGTATTCTATTGGTATAAAGTATTACATTTGATTTTGGTATGTTAAACCATCCTTTCCTCTCAGGGATAAATCTCACTTGGTCATGCTATATGGTCCTCTTAATGTATTCTTGAATTTGGTTTACTGATATTTGGATGAGAATTTTTGCATGTATATTCATCCTGGATATTGTCTTATAGCTTTTTATTGTGATGTTCCTATTTATTTTGT
>NW_011445271.1:0-737 GCF_000754665.1 Bison bison bison | reverse complement strand
TTAGTATATACTTATGCTATATACTATATGTATATACATGATACATAAATATATACTAATTACTATTATATATAATATATATACACTAGTATATTGGATTATAGTCATTCTAATAGATGCATAGTGGTATCCCACTATAGTTTTTTTTAACAATCTTATATCTTGTATTTATTGCCTAACATCTTAAGAAATATTTTTTGGTAATTTAAAAAATTAACATATAGTTGATGTACAAGATTATACAAGTTACAGATTTACAATACAATGAGTCACCATTTTTAAAGGTTATACTACATTTATAGGTTTCCCTGGTGGCTCAGTGGTGAAAAACCTGCTTGGCAATGCAGGGGACATGGGTTTGATCCTTGGGTCAGAAAGATCCCTTGAAGAAGGAAATGACAACCCGCTCTAGTATTCTTGTCTGGGAAATCCCATGGACAGAGGAGCCTGGCAGGCTACAGTCCATGGGGTTATGAAAGAGCTGGACACGACTTAATGACTAAACAACGACATACATTTATAGTTATTAGTAAATATTGGCTATATTCCCTGTATTGTGTAATATATCCCTGTAGCTTATTTTATATGTAATAATTTTTAACTCTTACCTCCCTTACCCCTATATTGCCCAGCAAAGTGATTCAGTTATATGCACATGCTGCTAAGTTGCTTCAGTTGTGTCCGACTCTGTGCGACCCCATAGACAGCAGCCCACCAGGCCCCTCCGTCCCTGGGAT
>NW_011445270.1:0-738 GCF_000754665.1 Bison bison bison | reverse complement strand
CTCTTCCGATCTCTCTGCAGTGTCTGCCAAGCTCACATGTCACCCCCGGTCCCCTCTGTGAGCTCAATTCTTCTTTGTGAGCCAATAAGATGTCTGTGTGCCCTCCGCTCATTAATTCTGGTTGTATCTACTGGAAACAAACATCAACAAAATTCCTCTTCCAGCCAACAACCGCAGAGCTGTGTGAAGCAGTCTGCCATGCTCTCCAGAGTCCATCCAATATATGCTTCAGCTACAAAATTCCCCAAGTGCAGTGCCCTGACCAGCAGTATAAGCATCATCTTCAAATTTACTAGAAAGGCAAACCTCAGGTCTCACCATAAATGCCTACTGAGTCAGAAATGCTGGAGCTGGAGGCTAGCCTGCACCAGTCTCACAAACTCCCCAGGTGATCCTGCTGCACACAAGGGCTGGAGAACTAGAAAACCCCCCAAAAGGAAGGAGGGGAGAACCCAGATAGGAGGAAGGTGTTCATGGAGGCAGCTGGCAGACACTGGAAGCTGGGCCCAGGGCCCAGGGCACAGCAGTTATAACCAAGAGCTGACGAGAGTGGGAGAAGGGGCTACACCCAGACGAAAAAGGACTGAGTCTCAATGAGAAAAAAGGAATCTTCTGCCTTCATCATCTTTCAAGTTGCTGAACGCGTGGGGAGGGGGGGTGAAGTGATGCCCTCACGCCTTCACCTTCTCTCGCTTCCAAACCTCCAATCATGACTGTTGGCACCCAAAGTAAGTGAGG